>NC_071468.1:106469023-106772053 GCF_028500815.1 Rissa tridactyla
CTAATAAATATGTAGCCTTTTGTGTCAGATCAGATAAATACAGATTCAGAATTAGTGTCTCACATCCTGAGCCAGTGTCCTCTCACCTTTTTGGCCATGAGTTTTAACTGTTCCCAGAGGAAAGTCACTTTATTTGACTATTCTCAAATTGTGCTTTGGGTTATCCTTGTACCACAAGACCCAGTTTTCTGTCCTCCTTTCATATTGGGATCCTGATAATATAAGTTGCCTTTCGACAGTTTTATTAGCCATAGTGTGTAGTGTGCCCCTTTCCTTTGTAAAAACTAAGTATATTTTAAGGCGGGCCTTGAATCTTTCTCAGTCATTTTAATCTGTCTTCTTTTGTCTTCTTTTTTTTTTTCCCAGCTTTGTTAGTTGCCAGCACTGCAAAACAAATCTAGTAGCTTTCTAACGGACAGTATGCAAAATGCTTGAAACCTGTACTTTTCTATTTTGTCTTTCAAGCTTAGAATTGTCTCAGCAGGGAGCTGCTGATGGTTCCCATCTAATGACAGTAGTATAGGTATGAAATGAGCATTTCATGAACTCATGAAACAGTCTACCTGAATAACATTGAAAGTATAATAGTAGTGAACATGACGTCTGCCTGTCTAAAATCAGTGCCTAAGTATCCTACCTAATGGATGAAGACACCTCCCTAAATCAGAAAAGGGAGATCCTTTCTGCCCAGCACAAGCATCTTCTTCAGCATTAATGGCATACGCCAAGCCCACCTTCCTCTTGAGACTTTGGGTAATTTAGAAGTCTACGTCTGCCTTTAAAAGTGCGTGGAGCAAGGATACACCCTATCCTTGGCTTCTTCTTGATAAGGCCGTGTAACCATATGCAGTGGACATATTTTTCTTTGGCCTAACAGATTAATGATTAGAGAACTCAAGCAGGAAAGAAGAAATTTGAGTTCTTGGCTCAGTTTTGTTCAAAGGAGAAATCTTTAAGCACACAAACATGGAGTAGCTGGGTGGAAGCTCTTTGCCTTCCATTCTCTTTAGAAGTCAAAATGCTGAGCGCTGAAGTAAGCCAGATACTTGGCAGAGTAATTGAGATGGCACCACTGTCCTATGCTGTTGCTCAAGTAATCACGTGAGACAAAGCAGAGACAGAGATCTGGTACCTGCTTGAAGGAAAGTTTTATTTGTTTTGTTAATAGTCTAAAATAAAACATATGCACCTTCCAAGAAACAAGATCTGAAAACCTAAACTGTGGCAGCACCAGCCACTCGACAACACTTAGGCACCTCTACCCTACTCTCTTTTCATACGAAGATGCTTGTAGACTGAACTGCACAGTGGCTTCCAGTTGAAGTGAATAATATTTTCCTTCACACTCATGACTTATGAATTAAGTAACTGTCTAGTGAGGGAAGTTCAATATCTTTGCAATGAAACATGTACCTCCTACTTTCTGAATAAGTGCTTTAACCACCTGGGCACCTTACAAGAAATAAGCGCTGTGGATGTCTGTTGAAATATGGACAAAAGCAAATCTCACCGCAGAATGGCCCCTTTGCAGATGAATGTGAAATGCCTAAAAAGTGTCATGGGAACTTCCAAGCTAAGTTAGGCTGTGTCCAATTAATATTGATGCACAGAATTTTAGGACATCTTGAAGTTAAGACTGATAGGATTCCTGTCTGAAACTTAGAGGAGTTTTAGGAATTCAAATTCTAACTTGGGAAGGAAGAGGGACCTTAGGACTATGTCTGTGCTAAGTTAAAAGTGTCCAGGAGCTGCCTTTGGCACTGAGGCAATCTGGCACAAAACAGCCCCTGTCATTAATAATAAATGCTTTTACCCCTCCAAAGCAAGGTGGCTTCATCCAAACTGCAAACTGGAATTATTATAGCTCTGTTTAATTTATTGCTATAGATGTTTTAGGTGGAATGGATCTAATCCAAAATTATCACAGTTCCATATCTGAAACAATCTTCAGCAAAGTATTGTATTTTACCAGCTGTTTTTCTTCTCCGTTTTCCTCCACAAATATATACATTTCTGCTATGTTTCATTAGTGGAGCCCATGCTCCTTAGCTGGTTCTATGGTTATATGATCAATATTGTCAGAATAAAGAAAATTTACATTAGTCACACTGCATATCTTTTCCGATTTTTCAAGAAGCAGTCTCTTAGCACACCTACAACCTTCTGTTACCCTGGATCTTCATTTGCAGCTGTTATTGCTATAAGTGGGAGCTGGATATGGATATGTTAAAAACAAGCTATTACCTTTGGGAACTGATGTTAATACTTCTGTTTAACAACACTGAGTCATACCATTTGCTCCAATGATGTTCACTTACTGTGTGCTAAACAGAGAAATTCAGATCTTCCTTTCATTCCAGCTCACAACTTTAGCGGAATTTCTCTCTCCCCTAAACACTGCATTTTATTTTGTTTCCAGTGCATGAATTTTGTTAACTTGAATTTACTCTGTGTCATGAGATATTCCCATATGTTTTATGGGCTGTGAAGACTGAATACTTTTTGACAAGATTCAGACATGACATTACAGAAGCCAAATAGCTTAGCTGTTTTCCAAAAAGTATTGGACCTTTGTATGAATAGTAAAATTATCCAGAGGACAGAAAAGATTCAGAGAACTTCTCTTTGATATATAAGTCCTCAGGTTTTAAGGTACGAACCAGCTTCCAACTGCTGAAAGAGAAGGAACTTCCCCATAGGTGGTATCTGCCACAGCAGCCTGTTACACCAAGCTGAAACATCTGTTTGCAGCCACTGCTGGACTGAAACACACACATAGTTGTCTGACAGTAATTAACATCTTTTGTTGCTTTCACCATTATTATCATTCTTTGCAAACATTTCCCACAATTATTCACAGTTTTAACATAGTGAATCTGCCAGTTTCATACCCATTGTTTATTATCATCTTTCATCATGTATTTTCATGCAAATGAATGGATATGAAAAAAGGTGAGAAACAAGTTGGTGTATGCATCCAAGTCAGAAAGTCAGCTATAAGAAATGCATTGAGCCAACAGGAAAAAAAAATAAATCCAGGTAAGTCCTGCACACTTTGCAAGTCAAGCAACAGTGGCTGACTTTTGGGTTTCTCTGTTTGACAGCCAAATGAAAAAGTAGAGTCAAATAGTAAGATATCCAGTCCTGTCAAAACTTACTGAGAATTCACTGAATCTCAAACAGTAAAAATTTCCATGAAAAATGGAATCCCACTGTAAGTTTTCCTCAGAGAGGTCTTACAGCAAAGCAGATCGGACGCATGCACATGATTAATTACAGTGACCTGCCAGAAGTAGCCACACCACCATGATCCAAAAATGAGAGCAGAAAGGATAGCAAAGCTACAAAACGGGCTGTAAAAAAGTCTGAAGGAAGGCAGAAGTGAATAGGGAGCCAGCAAATTAGCTGTCAGGATGGAGAAAACAAGACAGGAAAAGGAGTAGCTCAACAGAAGACAGAACGTTCAAGGGCTCAAGCTGTCATAATAGAGCAGCTGGAACAGAAGAGCCTTTTCCTATGGCTATTTCTTCACATTTCTATTTTATGCTGGGATTTTGGGAGAAAAAACAGACTCTATGTGTGCCTTCCTTTTTCTTTGTTCAGAAGTTCACTGGAATATGGGGACTCAGATGACGTGAATGTCATTTGAGACAAATAAGTTAGAAGTTACATCAGCAGAGACACTTGCCAGAGAAGTGCTTTCTAACATGACCTAGCAAGCTGACCATGTTTTGACCATGAATATGCACAGTGTTCACCTAGTTTTGAATATCCATTAAAACTGACAGTAGTTAAAAAAAGAGCTCTCCCGACAGGAAACAGGGAAAATTATACAAAGCTTTGAACACTGTACTGGGAGGAACGCATTTGGTTCAGTTCCCAGTTCTGCCAGTGAACTGCTGTTCTTTCTCCATCTGTCAAGTTTCTCAGGTCATGGTTGACAGTAATGAAGTGTCATATAAGAAATAAATATACCATAAATTTGATAAAGACACTTGATTAAAAAATGCTATTAATTTTAATTAAGGGTGTTTGAATTTAGTAAATGTCGGTGGTTGCCGTGGACTTTCGGTTTTTTTCTCAATTAAAAAAAGCAAATATCTTCAGTTACTGGTGCTTCCTCCCCTTCTGTTTTTTCTTCTGTCCCTCCAACCGCTAATTAAAAGTGATGTGAGAGTAATATCAAAGAAATTAAAATATAGCATTGCTTTGGTTTGCATGTTGCTTAGAATCAAATAATTTTGGTTGGTAGGTACCTCTGTCTAGTCCAACCCCTTCATCAAACCAGGGCCAGCTACCAAGCCAGGGCAGGTTGCTCAGGGCCTTGCAAAGTTGAGCTTTGACTGTCTCAAGGATGAAGATCCCACTGCTTTTCTGGGAAACCTCCTCCAGTGCTTACATCTGCCACAATGAAAATTGTGTACTCGTATCCAGCTGAAATTTCCCTTTCACTGACCGTATCTAAGAAGATTTTAAATCTGTCTTCCCCTCCTTAGGTGGCTGAAGATAACAATTAGGTATCTCCCCTTTTTCGTCTCTTCACTGAGTACAATAAGCCCATCTTTCTTCTTAGATTCTTCTTATACTTAATGCACTATCTTAGATAGTGGACTTGGCCCAGTTTGTTAGTATTTCTTTTGCACTGAAAGACTCCAAGCGGGACCCAATACTCTACATATAATTTTAATGAATGTAAGGTAGAGGGGAATATTCACTTCGTTTGACCTGCTGACTATACTCTGGCTAATGCAGCCCAGCGTGTGGTGGCCCTGCATTGCAAGCACGCGCTGATAACTTGTATAACTTGCTATCCCTCAGGACACCAAAGTCCTTTCTAGCAGAGCTGCTCTCTTGCTGGTCACTCCCCAGCCCCATTGCTTGGGGCTGTTCTGTCCCAGGAACAGCACTTTGCATTTGCCTTTATTGAGCTTCATGATGTACCTATTGGCCCAGTACTCCAGTTTGTCAAGGCCACTGTTGATGGCAGTGCCAATGTGTCACGTATTGACTGCTTGCTTCAATTTTATGAATTTGCTGAGGGTGTCTCTGTCCTATTGCCCACGTTGCTGATGAAGATAGTAAACAACACTGACCCCAGCTTCAGCCCACAGGAACACAATTTGTCATCAGCCACAAGTCACATTGTAAACCACTGTCCACTGTCCTTTGAGACTGAAGAGGTCCACCCATTCAGTCTGTACAACAGCAGATTTATAGGAATGGTATATGAGATTGCATTAAGGCCTTGATAAAAGCAAATGAAACAACATCTGCTGCAGCAAAGAGAGATCATTTTAGTGCCAGATAAGCCTCTGCAATTTTTCTGCAATATTCTGGATCCAGACCCTTGGGACGCAGTGAAACTCCCAAGACATCAGGTCTGGTCAGCAGCTAGGTGCTGCCTTTCCCCATAGAAGGCAGTCTCCGACCACTGTCACCCACAGCTTCCTCTTTGGGACACAGGTTCCACCCTCAGACCAGGCATGGCCAGCTACAACACCTCCCTCAGGCAGTCTGGAACATTTCTTACGGAAGATGAACTCTTACTTATCTGGAACGAAACCTTGTTTCTATGAACTCCATGCTTTGTCCTGGAAAAATGATTTTTCCTTCAGTTATAAGGAGTGTGAGAAAAAGGTTTGAGGACAGGTGAAATTAATTTACTTTTGGATAGAGTGATACAAAAGAAAATACAAAGTGATCAGCTAAGCTTAAAATTAATCTCTTTATATGAGCTTTGCACATGCCAAACACCTAGATACTGCTGTCTATTCTGGGGACATTCTGAAGTTAGCTATCTGGATTAAGATATTTTGATAATGACTCCAAAGAACCGGGTGAGCAAATAATTACATGAAAGAGACATCCTGAAAGCAATACCCAGAAAAGTATGGAGCTTAGAGCCATCATCCCTGAAAGTGAAATACTGTAAGATTTTTTTGAGATATTAATGATCCACAAACAGATTACAAACGTTTTTCTCATTTAGAATGAAAAATAACCACAAGGACTAAAATCTAAGAGTAAAACAGTCCTACTCCCATATGTTGAAATAAAATTTTATTTTTTTGCTTCCTTTGCATATCACAAAACATTTATCTGAAAAAAAAAAGCATGAAAGAGATGTTGAAAGAGTTCAACAACTTCAGTTCAGAATTTGTTAAAATGTTTAATGTTATGGAACACTGGTGATTCTTGAAGTTTTATACCAAATGAAGACCTCATTAATCTTAGATTATAAAATATCATTGCACTTGAAGGAAAATTCCTAATCATTATTTAGACTTTGGAAAGTAACTCAACTGAGCAAAGCTGAGATTGTGATCCCTCACTAAATGTGTGCAATCATCTTGCACCTTTAAATGCTGCTCACAAGGAAATTCAATTTACCATTCGTTATGGATTTTAATTTTTCTCCATAACAAGGAGAAAGTGCATCACCTAAGACAGCATTTCCTAAGATTTTGGTGAAATCCCTGCCTTTTCCTTTGTAGTCTCAGCATCTCATTTTCTCTTTTCAGAGAAGGGAGGAGTTGTGAGAAAATCCTTTACATTGCACTTACATGAGGATAAAAACAAGCATTTCCCTCTCAGCAATGGGGTTCCTCCTCCTGCTAGGATATATTAAGGTTTTAAATTTGCAATTAGAACACGTAAGTATCTATCAGGATGACAGGCTAAGTTCCAATTACAGTGTATGGAGTTATAACATGTGCCATCAATGGAGCCTGGAGAGAACTTCAGTTCCCCCTCTATTAAAAGCATAGGAGTTGATTCAGTTTATCAGAGGGGTCCAGTGCCATTTGAAGGGTCCTAGGATCTCCTGTTTGACACCTTGCTGCCATCCAGTAGGGCACAGACATCCCTGAGTTCCTGTACGCCCTCTATCATTCTACCGTGGACGTCTGGGTCAGCCTAGGGCATCTCAGATGGCATTCAGGAGTCACTGTGCTGATGGGCTGGTTAAGTAAATAATCCTCAAATACTCAGAAATCACACCAAACCATATTTTCATTGTCTGCAGTGGAAGTTGCCTGCAGTGGAAGTTGCCTGCAGTAGAAGTTTAAGCACTTAAAATGCCTGTAGATATCTACAGTGTCTTTGGTGCCATCAGTGTCTAAGCTACCCTAATGCAGAGTGACAGAAGTGGCACGGCAAACATTACCTGTGGTAATGAGGCATCAGTGACAGTGGCTTTAGCCACCTTCCGCTAACAAGAGTGGTTCTAAAAACAGGCTTACAGCAGAATCACTGAGCAATTTTAGAGAAACTGTCTGGGGAAGAATACAATGCAATTCAGCAAGAATGAATGTCAAGTTCTGCAATCAGCTGTATAATGACAGGATGAATAATTATGGTCTCTGGTGCTACAGAGAAGGGTTTCTGAACTACAGTGAGTCAGAAGTTGAAAATTATTCAATGTTAGGCTGCTACAACAAAACAGAACATACCATACTGGGATAGATAAACAATAGTTTTGTCTGCAAAACATGTGAAGTAACTCCTTCATTCTGCTTGTCAGTAGCATGACCTCAGGGAGAGTACTGTGTCCATTTTTGGGCAGTGCAGATCAAGAAGAATGTGGGTCAGTCCAGACAAACAACAAGAATGACTGAATCTCTTAAAAACATGGCCCATAAAAAAAGGTTGAAGGAATTAAGATTGGCTAATCTAGATAGGGCTGAGGGGAGAAAACTTGGCATGACTTAATCTTTTCTGCCTTTAAGAGTAATGAAGAGAATAAGAAGGAGAGAAAGACACAAGGCCATTTCTGGTGCTGATCCCTGCTAAAGACTTTTGGCTGCTATGATTTATTTCTCCCTTGCATGTGCATCAGGAGCAGGGTCCATGCAGCCATTCCGCCCATCACTAATGCTTAGCTCACCCTCATGAGCTAGACTTTTGGCAAGAGAAGGCTCTCTGAAAACATGGAGCTACTGCCAAATACTGAGGACTGTCCAATCTTGTAACATTTTTTCCCCTATACTAGGTATCAGCTTGCACGTGTACAAAGAGTGTTTACACTACATAACGAGCTGCCTGAGTCAGAAACAGACGCAAGCTACACAAATCATTTAATGAAGAAGCTTGACCATCTCTTTGTTTCTTTAAAGGCAGAATCAGACTGTAACTACCAGCTGAGGTTTAAACGGTGCTGCAGAGTTGTACACAAAATGTACTCCTATTTAAAAAGATAAAAAGAGAAAATAAATCCATTGATCAAAACCTGGTGTCAGGGAGCAGCCAGGGCCAGCTGCTGCCTAAGGGCATGGGAGTGGAAGGTGATCCAGCACAAGCCGTGCCCTCAGCAGAAGCGCACGGTCCCACAGGGGCTGAGCACGGTGGGCAGAGCCGTGGGCTGGCAGCAGGGTCCATCAACAGCCCCAGATCCAGGTCCACAGTTGATGCCGGGGATCCCATCAGTAGCAAAAGGAGATAGGGCCAAGGAAATGGCTGCAAACAGACACAGTAGCAACGTATTTTGGATAGGGACAGAATGCCCTAGGCTGAGCTGGACCTCCAGGCAGGGAAGGGGAGAGGCCCAGTGGAGGCTGGGCAGGGCCAGTAAGGTTTGTTAGTGCTCTCAGGACCCTGGAAAGTTTCAAAGGAACAAAAATTAACATACTCTTGGTTTAATACACACCTGACTGATTTTAAGGATATCGGTATTTCAAAGTAGTTGTATCCACATAGCACGTGTAAGTCCTAAAGATGACAGATAAAATTCAATAAATGCAATGATTTGTTCACTACTATTGACTTCAAATATAGACAATTCTACCAGTAGCAAAACCATCAGATATATTTGCTAGTAAATATGGGCTGAAGGAAAGTTTTTTCGTCTTGGCTTAAGCTTGAAGGTTTAAGCTTATCAGAATTACAGTTTGCGTTGGTGGCAGAACCAACCGTGCCAACATCTTTTTTAACAGTTATGTGGTTTGGGCAGAAATCTCATGAAATCTCCTGAGAATCGTTGTTTTTTGAGAATCTGAATGCATCTTAAATGGGAAACAGGCTCTTCAAGCTTTGGGATCTTACTGGAAACCATAAGCATAGGAATGATGTTGAAGCTGGGAATTCAAATGTTTCCCTGCCCTTCTTGGCCACAGATAAGAATCACTGGATGTGACGTCCTAGTTTCGATCCATCTGTTCTTTCAGGCACTATCAGATGCATAGCTCGTTTAACTGACAGCAAATTCTCAGAATAATTTGTATTACTTGCATTCTGCAATAGCTTCGGTGATCTCTTCTCCTTCCCCACTTCACCCGCGGACACAGGCGCAGCTATTCATCATGTGTTCCTCACCTCATTGTACTAGGAGACAGCTGTGCTCTCATGGATTGCTTTAGACCATTTGGCTGCAAAAGCTGGCTGGCAATCCTATACAGCTGTAGCCTTGGCCCGTTAACTTTCTAATGAAAGCCATGCCACCGTGGGTACCAAAGGGAAAACAAATACCCTTTTGTCCATGGAAAGTCTGGCAGGGAAGCAGATTCACTTTTGTTTCAATAGCAAATTTCCTTTGAATGCAGCCCTCCCTCAGTCACTCTCTGATTTTTTTCACAGTCAAGTTGGCTGAATAGCCGAGGGCAGGAGAAGATCTGCAGTTCTTCGGGCTACAGCAGCCGATTATTTGAAGCAAAGAATCTATGAACAATTAGCAAAGAAACTCTGCTAAAAGAATTCTTAGATTACTGCCTTACTGGGTGGTGGTTTCATTCCTCGAACTGGTTTCTTTTTCGTACGCACACACATTGAATCGAAAAGGCTTGAGCAGTGAGGAATGTCTGGCATTTCTGCTGTCAGTGTGCATGTACATTGGAGTGCGATATTTTTAGAAGCCCATCACATCCAAGTATGCATGAATTCTCACGTAACCTCATAGTGCGAACAGCTCACAGAGGCAGGGATGTGAGAGCTTATCAGATTAAGCACACAGCTTGGATCCTGCTGAGTGTCCAGCAAATACTAAAGATGTGAAGTTTTCCACACAAACACACGCTGCGTATTCCAATCCAGGGCTAAAATATGTTGTAAGATCCAAATGGAGAAGAGAAGCAGGAAAGGCTGTGGCAGCTTGGGTATGGCAGCACAGAGCTAAAATTCATTAGCCTGGAGACTGCATGGGGAAAGCTGGACGTTGAGTGCACAGATTCAGTAGACAGCCACATGTCTTTTAAGTAGTTTCTTTCTTAGAGGAAATTTTTTGCAAATAGGAGATTTCTCGTGGGACTACTGTAGTCTCCTGACCCATACCCAGAAATGAAGCCTTATTTCTTCTCTCTTGGCCTCACCATCTGTTAAACGCTGTTGCATTTGAGTGCCTTCACAGCAGAAGAAAACAAGGTCGTCTTTATAAAGAACACCCAGGGAAGGTCAGCTTCAGGGGCTGTCTGGTTTGAGACATACAGTTGTTCACATAAGAAGGTGAACTTCAGAGAAAGGGGAAAGTTTGGGCTAGAACTTTTCTGGAGCTTTTTCACTTTCCCTTTATTTCCAAAAGGACACGAATACCATTTATTATAATACCAAAGCCTAGCGAATGTAAAGAAAACATTTAAGAAAATATCCCAGTACTAGGGATAGAGGTTTGACTGGTTGAGCCACAGAACAACTTTCCAACAAGCTTCCACTTAGAGAGGGCACTGTTTTAAAGATAGGGTAAGAGTTTCTAAACTGCTGAGTGATTTTAGATCCTTGAAATTTTGTAGGCTAAGCAGAGGACAGTTTAAAGAGCGTTGCGTCTTTGCCCTAGCACTGAAACATCCAAAATCACGTAATGAATTGACACGTAAATGATTAGGTGCACTGAAAAATAAACAGGACCATATTCCACTAGGGTACATTTGACAAAACTAATTTTTTTGCAGTAAAACAGGGCAAACATGGGTCAAGTATTTTTTAATTTTTTTTTCATTGAAGTGCTTAATCGGACTTTAAGTACCTAATTTAATCACCAAAGCTTGGGCCTAAAGCTACTTGCTGAGTGAAATCCATGTTTAGAACATAAACACAACATTCCCGCATAATGCAGCTTTGATCTAATGATTTAATAACAAGGAAGGATTCTTGTTCCATTACTCCCAGAACACAAATGAAATGGCCTTTGTGTTAACTTTCTCTAATCTTGATTACATCTGTGAGTCTTGTAGGTCTAAGAGGGCGAAACAAAAGTAATTATAATTCTGTTAGCTTACGGGCAATCTCTGCTTTTGAATCCAGAGATTTTAGAAAGGGTTCAAGTGACTTCTTTTCCTTTTTTCTTCCCCCCCCCCAACCCGTATGTTTCTTTAGAAAGAGCGAATGAAGAAATGGAAAAAAAATGAGCTCATGAGATGGCCAGTCCTACTTGTTGCTTCTTGTGAACTTGCATAGAATTCAGAATGCATTTTTCGTTAAGAGAGGAGATAAAAACTTAAATAAATAAAGATAACATGGTGTCACGCTACTGGAATTGTGCAGGCTCATAGAGCAGCCTGCAAAAACACTGCGGAAGAATATGCTGAATGTCTTTGTAGTCCCTATGGTAACGACTGGAGCAATAAGTTGTTCTGAGGACAAGCGGAAAAAAGTGCTATGAGAAAAACAGACCCTTCCTGACTACAGCAAGGAAAAGGCATGATCTCTGCAGCCTCCTAGCAATAACGTACACTGTGATTATAACTTTAAGTATGCAAACAGAGATCCAAGTGTCACAAAGGGGATGAAAAATAAAGAGCTGGCCCAAGGCTCTGTGGTTTTATGATGCGGCTTGAGGTACAGAGGTAATTTTCAGCCTGTAATTAATATTTCCCTGCTACCGCCAAGGCTTCCACAGACTAATCTCTCCTCTTTCAGGGTTCCTAATTGGATATCCTCTGAACACAAAGTCCCACAGCTCTAAGTAATGCAATGATCACAATAAAATTACCACATAGTAGCAGTTCTCCAAATACTCCCTAAGCACTGTAGGTGCCTCTGCTGCTGTTCCTTCATTTCCTGAATTCTCACTTTCTCCCATGACCGTCTCATCATTTTGCTCAGTGCCCAACATCAATCATCTTCAGAGGCGCACCCAAGCCACTGCCAGGCATGAGTGGGATTTCCTTACTCCAGGGCAGAAATACATGTTACCATCAGCATAACATATCTGCAGCTTTCCCGTCAGAGCTCACAAAGCTGAATTTCTTGTCACGCCAATATCTTCTGTGAATTTTCGCAAGTGAAAAATATGAATTGCTTATAATTGAATGTATAAAAGATCAGCTTGGTAAACTGAAGATAGGGAATCATGTTGTTTCTGCTTTAGAAACCACAGAGAGCAGGAAGGAAATGTTCCCGAGGAACACGGGGGAAAGGAAGAGGATCTGGAGCATGAATTTTCAGCAGAGAATTGGAGGAACTAGCTGGGGAAGATGAACACCTGGCATAGTAATTGAAGTTCATAACATGATTTTACATTTGAACATCATGTCTGTAATAAGCATTTAAAAAAGTATATGTTAAATAGACTTTCTAAAAAAATATACCTATACTCCAAAATGTTAAAATGTCGCTAGCATACAATATATTAATGACTGTAAAAATGAACACTTCATAGCCAGATGAATATTACACCTGATTTTAATTATTGTCTAAACAACTAATTGAGCATCCCATAATGCTCTAACTAGCAAAACAGTCCTTTCTACCAAATACATGGTTGCTTTAAAGTATTTTCTTGCATCTCACCTTAATGGTCAAAGAGCTCTCTCCTACAGCTCACCAGAGCAATGACTGCCACTGAAAGGGACCCTTCACGTTACGCCTCTGATCTAGGAAACACTTGCTCTAAATACAAATTTAGAAATTCCTCACCTCATCATTCTCAGCAGCCATTGCCTCTTGAAATATCTCTCTCCCATAACTTGAAAAGGAGGAAGAAAAAATCCAACACATTTAGTTTGATAAATAGAGAAAATATAGTCTTCCTTCCTGTGTTCAGGAATTTCCAGAATTTCAGCAACAGATGTAACTGAACTACCAAAGCTTCTGAGACCAGAAGGGTTGCAAATTCCCTTCCTTTTGCCCTAGGTAAGGTAAACTGTTGTCTACACAGTTCTTGACTGATATCTCCTAGGCAGAAATACATGCACATGTGCTCCACAACATAATGGAATCAGCTGGACACAGATCCGGGACACATGGGCCCCACTGCATATGTGATGCACAGATTGACACCTCTGAGCAAAGTGTGCATTTGCAATAGGTCTGGTCCATCCAAAACATGAGCTATCAGTGAACCATATAGAATCATACAATCATTTAGGTTGTAAAAAACCTTTATGATCATTGAGTCCAACTGTAAACCTAGAACTGCTAAATCCACCAATGAACATGTCCCTAAGTGCCACATCTACATGTCTTTTAAGTACCTCCAGGGATGGTGACTCAACCACTCCACTGGGCAGCCTGTTCCAATGGTTGACAACCCTTTTGGTGGAGAAATTTTTCCTAATATCCAATCTAAACTTCCCCTGGCACAACTTGAGGTCATTTCCTCTCATCCTATCACTTGTTACTTGCGAAAAGAGACTGACACACACCTCCCACAATATGCACAATGCAGTTAATACAGCAGTCCTAATATACATAACACTACTAGCCTGCAGTGTAGCAGCTATACTTCGTGGTTAACATAAGACAAATCATCCTCACAGATCCCTGTAATCCTCAAATTCCATTCAGATAGAATTTTTGGGTGAAAAAGAGGACATGTCCAGGACAAGTAGAGTAAAGGACTCTACTTCTAGGGAATATTAACAGCATGTACCAATTTTCTTTTCAAATGTAGACATCATAGTTTTCATCTTTTATATCTCACAAGGCAGAAATTTTTAGTCATTTTTGTTATTACAGAATCACAGAATCATAGGGTTGGAAGGGACCTCTGGAGATCATCTAGTCCAACCCCCTGCCAGAGCAGGGTCACCTAGAGCAGGTTGCACAGGAACACGTCCAGGCGGGTTTTGAATGTCTCCAGAGAGACATCATTGTCACTCTTATCTTGACACAGGGAACCCAAATCCCCCGTTTAATTTTATTGCACTTATTCACTTGCCAACACCCCTTCTCTCTCATTAGAGAACACAACTATCAGAAAAGTCATGGCTATGAAAGAACGCTGTTAGCAGCGGCAGGAAGAAGATGGATGGAAGATCCAGTTATGACAAAGCTTCAAAGCAAGGACATATGCACTCTTGTCACCCTTTTATCTCCATTCCCCATTATCAAAACTCATCTCTTGCTACTCTTAGCAGGATGCTCCAGGGCATCCCAAATAGTATGAGGTCTGTCAATGTACCTTATAAAATCAGTGAAAGTCCCTAGGTCTGCAGGGTCATGGGGGAATGAACAGTGTCACTTCAATCACATAAACACATAATTAATTAGACAGTATAAAAGTGCTGAGCTCACAAAGTTGTGCTCTTTCTCCATGTATGCTGGACTTTATCACTTCTGACAAACTGTTGGGGAAGCATGAGAAAAGAAGAGAAAAAGCAAGGTCTCTGGATTATGAGAGCTCACTGTTAAACAATATGTGAGGACTGTAAATAACATCCTGGGCTGGGCACCCAATTCAGGTATCCAAGTGAAGGGCTGTTTTTCACTCCTGCATGTGCTGAGGGAGAACCTTAAGAAAGTTGTCCAAAAGGCGGCAGATTGAAGATCATTGCTCTCCCGTGCCACACACTTCCTGTCCAAAAATAGGAGGGGAACTAGTGAAGAATACAAATAAGGGGGGGAAAATACAAAAAGCCTGAAAAGAGGTTACAATAAAACAGAAATTGAAAACAGGCATAAGTTAAAAAAAAGAAACAGTCTACAGACAGGCTGGCATCAGTTCAAGCTATGGGACTTAAAATAATTTAGACAGTCACCTTTAAAAAGAAGTCATAAAAATGCCTTGGCTGTATCAACAACTTAAGCCCTATTATACAGTAAGACCTCTGTTTCTCTTTCTTTCTTTTCCCTGTTTTCTCTGTTTTCTTACGCATCTTGTCATTTCCCTCAGGTCTTATCCCTCACAGATCGTTTTCCTCATGTTCAGAAAGGTATTATTTAGACTGCTATTAAAAAGTCCTTTTAATTATACTGATAAGCAACGGTATTGTTCTGGATCTTTGACAAAGGGTGAAATTTTTAAATACTAAGTTAATACAACACAATTATTTGACATGATCATTTTTACCATATTATGGCTCAAAACAATAACAAGGCAATATGAAGGATAGACACTTCTGAGGAGATAAAAATGCTTAAAGATTGCCATCTAAAAAGATGAACAAATACGAAAAAGTAGCATACATGTTATTATGGTAACACACATGTTATTATGGTAACAAGTTATGTTACCATAATAAAACAGCCTGGCTTCTTTAAGGGGAACTTTTTGTTCTTTAAATGGGGATAAGATGTTGCTGAAAATTCTTTAAAAAAAAACTTTTATAAAATGCCCTGTCACAGAAAACATGAATGACGTTGGCTGTGTCCCAGGTAGAAACAAGCTAAAATATCTACCGTGAGGTCATAACGGTTTCCCAGGACCTCCTTGAAAATGTGAAGTGTGTCACAGAGGGGATTTTTCTGATGAAATAATGTATAAATAGCTTCAATAAAGTAAGCAAGGGAGTTAATTCTGGCAGAAGGGATCTGCTTTGAGTTATCGAGAACTTGCTGTCTCCTCGTGTATCTTTCACTGACAATTTAAATCAATGGATACTACAACTCAAGCCACCAGAGAAGAGTAAAACCTGGGACTGGTAACTTATTACCTCATTCCCAATCATAGATCTTGTGCTGCCAGGAACCTCCTCTGTCCCTTTTTGGCTCAGCACAGAATATTGTTTGACCCATCTGCTGCCTTCTTACCCCTTTGCACACACATACACACAGGGGAAAATCTAGCTACAGCTAGCTAGTTTAGAAAAGATAATTTGTTCCAAGCTGTTATGTTTCTCAAGTGAATATCAGATGAATTCATAATTGTGGGAACTCTTGAAACATTTCCAGCTTTATACATGTTTGTTTTAGGGCTCCGGTGACGTCTGTAATGTGTGGGTCTGCTGAGATTTGGAACAGATGCATTATTTTCCTCAGCCACCTGGAAGAAAGTAAAACATTGAGAAAAGCTGGTTTATAAGGACTCCCTGGTGTCCACAAACTGGTCTGGTTAATAAGACAGAAAATATTTCTGATTTTTTCCAACTGCAAAACAAATGGCTAAACATATAATTGCTGCTTTCTTTCAAGGAAATAAAAATATCAGGAGACTTGCTAGGCCTAAATTTAACACACAGTAGCTTGCCTAGTGTCCTGTTTTGGGGGGACATTATGAATTTGGGAATGTATTTTTCAGACCTGTCCTGCAAACTTGAAACTGAAGAACCTCAAACCTGTGTGCAATTCCATGTAAACTAGACAGCTTTTGCAGGAGTTAGAGGAAATTCAGGAGGTTGATTTACGTTTTTAAGTTCTTTTACTGGGGAGAAGACCCACTTGAAGTATACACTTGATGTTGAGAACAAAAGATCTCGGAAAAAGAAGGGGCCAAGTTCAAATGGCAGCCCAGAGAATGGGTTTTAATCCAGACAGAGGGATGTCCAGCTTGTTGCAAATGTCCTTGAAATTAACAGGCAAGCTACTTCCCATACACAAACATCACCAGCCACATCATTTCACAGAATCACAGAATCACAGAATCTTCAGAGTTGGAAGGGACCTCTAGAGATCATCTAGTCCAACTCCCCTGCTAAAGCAGGATTGCCTAGAGCACATCCCTCAGGACTGCATCCAGGCGGGTCTTGAAAATCTCCAGAGAAGGGGACTCCACAACCTCCCTGGGCAGCCTGTTCCAGTGCTCTGTCACCCTCACCGTAAAGAAGTTTTTCTGTGTATTTGAACGGAACTTCCTATGTTCCAACCTGTGCCCATTGCCCCTCGTCCTGTCACTGGGAACCATTGAAAAGAGTCTGGCTCCATCCTCCTTAAACCCACCCTTTAGATACTTGTATGCCATAATAAGGTCTCCCCTCAGCCTTCTCTTCTCCAGGCTAAAGAGTCCCAGCTCTTTCAGCCTTTCGAATGCAGAAGTTTTCCTTTGCTTCCCCTCAATACATGTGGCAAAATAGTTTGCAATCCCCATTCCCTGTTTTCAAATACAGGTGTCTGACTTTATCTTCAGGCTGAAAAAAAGGAAGCTTGACCCCACCGACCCTGAGCCTGTGAGCAGACTGAGTGGACTTCATCCACCAGTGGTGACCTTTTCATTTGGAGCAGAACCTCCAACAGGGATCAGGAGCACCTGAGGAGATCCTGCTAAACTGCAGAGGACTCACAAGGCTTGATTTGCTGTTCTGCTCACAAATAGTTGCATGGCCGCCTCAGAGAGTCAGTGGTGGCCTCTGTAACATGTAGTGCCAAAGTTGGCTCAAGATGGAGTTTCTCTTATGCAGCTGTCATTTCTTAACGACTGTGTATAATGAATCTTCCAATATGCAGAGGCCGTGCGTTGTTACAGGCCAATCTACAGAATCTGCGTATTGAGTTCAAGCCTTTAAAGCACCCCTATGGTATCCCTCAGTTTTAACCACGCTATAGCACATATCAAATATCTGCCTCACTTCTTTGTCTCAGATTGCTCTTATCCCTCTGTCTTGGAGCAAATCTTCATGATCGTGGTTATAAAAAAGAACTTTCAGCCACAAAACCTCCCGTGGACACTACCCTGGAGGACTGAGGCTGGACGTGCACAGCCATAATGTTCTTTATCATCCAGGCAAACTATCCCAAGAGATGAGCCTGCTGGCTGACTTACCTTTGACGAGCAAGTTACTGCATTATATCCCCAGAACATCAGAGTAGCAATTAGGTGAGAAGAGCTGTTTGAGCAAATGACTGATCTTTGCCTTCTCTTTTGTTGAGGAAAATGGAAAACAGAAAGCTCCTTGTCTAGCTGACTTTAGGATTTCTCAGGTGGTCTAGGAGAAACTTTTTACTTTTAAAGTCTTTTAAAACGTCTTCACTGACTGACCAGAGCTTTCTCACATTAAGATATAGAAGGTATTGTCTGAATTTGTTTCACAAATTGACCTCAAACATCATCACTGTTAGGTAGATGAGGTAAGGTGTTTCTTAACTACTGCTGGGAATAGAGGGGAGATAATACATACAGCAAAAAACACTTGTCAGAGGCAAGAGATTTTGTCCAAGATATACACATTTCAGCAGCAAATGTAAAAACCAATTGCCTCACCAAACATACTAAGGTGCTGGCCTAAAAGTGATATGTTTGGGTAGATAATGTTGTAAAAGAGACAACTCTCTGACCAGCTGTGTTTGCAGGCTTTACAACCTTGAATCTACCTCTCCTTTACATGCTAGAGCTGAGCTCCAAGACATACACACTGGGATTTCCAAATAACTAGGTTTTAGCCCTACATCTTCCAGTGAAATTGGTTTTTGCGTTTATTTGGAACTATGAAATTTCAAAGAATCACGTTTAGCTGAAGCTTCCTTTTTTCTCTGCATTTTAGAAATGGAATGGCGCTGATTAAAATATGATTTTGTAACAAATTTTTATGCAACACTACCTTGCTTCACTAATCACTAAAATTCTTGCATTGCTCTTCTATGCTGGCCATTGTATAAGCCCGACTCCTTACCACAGTCAGTTCATCTCATCTTTGAAATATGGTGATGTTTCCATGGCAGGTGCTGTGTAAAGGGATCAATGTGAGAGAAATAGTTGGCACCTCTTAAAAAAAATGAACCAAATACAATGTTTTGTTTTCAAGCCTGCTCTCTGCAACATGAGTTAGAATAAAGACACTTAATTATAATACTAAGAAAACAAAATACAGAATGCATTCCTCTCCCCCCAACCCCAAAAGTCTAAATCTTTATTATCTAGCAATGTATAATTAGCTACATCTGCAAAACTGCATTGCTGCGTTTGGAAATCCCAAATGTTCTGGTGCAATTTCTAACAGATGTATCACTGCTCTTACACAGAGGGGAATAATGGTTTGATCAGCTCTTCAGCCCACTAACCACAAGAAATACATCGAGTTATATACCCAACATCTGGTGATGATATCATGTCCTAGTTTGTTTTCCAGCATCTTACATGGACCTAGAACTAGGTCTGGCTGTGAAGCTCAGCAAAGAATTGCACTGCAGTTCACTTCTTACTGCCTTTTCAGAAAAGCTATGAAATATTTCATTGAAATGATAATGTATTTATGAAGTCTTTTATTTAGTGAGCCATTTGTCACCCTCGTAACATGGAAATAATCCACATATCAGCTTTACAGGAGATGTCTGCTTATGTTAGACTCAAAATCGCTCTGCTGGGGCTTGTTGACATGCTTGATTCTTCCACCTAAGCCCAACTTGGAGCCAAAGTGGGAGTGAGATGAGCAGACTTGGATAAACAGCTAATGGGAGTAGAAGGATTAAGATGAGGAGTTAAGGATGCAAGGAGAGGAAAAAGAAAAAGCAACCAAGGTGGCACAGCAGTAGAGAAGGTGAGCTGAAGGGTGCATCATCCTGATCCCTTGGAGCAAGCTGCATGTCACCATCACTGCCCTGGCTTACGATCAGCTGTTCTTGCATTCAGAGCAGCTGGTCTTGGGATAAAGTTGTTCTCACGTCACTACAGGATTTTGCTGTGAATTTTCTCTGTGTTGATTCCATGAACATTTAATAGTAGACAACACCTAGTTCTCAGCCTCTCAAGTACTCCTCTGCCACCTTATAAGTCATCAAATTACTGTAAAAGCACACACACACACACAAATCTCAGTAGAGTTTTAAATTAAGTGTTAGCAAGTGGCTGAAAATTAGCAGTAGCATGCCTTTTCTCAGTTATAGATGAAGGAAAATGTGAATTCACAGAAGTGATTGTTTTAAAAGGATGGCAAAAGTGTACGCTCAATGCTGCTCCTTGGAACAAGGAGTGGTGGCTTTGTACTCCATGGCAGATGGAATATAAAGTCCAGACAGGAGTGATATTTAATACACAACCTTATTCTCAAGGTGTCCCTTGGCATTAGTCTAGGTTGCTCACTGTTCAGCGTATTCTTTTTCATACACCCTATTTTCAGTTTCTTAACTCTCATTATGCATTATATTAAGCTTAATATCCCACGCTTAGATTTCAGACTATTTTGCAGGACCTGAGAACCTTAAAGACAAATATTTATTTAAGGAAGTTCTTCCGTTCTAAAACAGTTACTTCAGAATATTTTCAAATGATTATCCAGCTGGTGTGCTCACTTCTGTTGATTCCTAGAACCTTCACAGTTGCAATTTGGACCTCTTATTTGCCCACAGGCCAAAAAGTCCCAGTACCTTGTGACCAACCACTCTGAGCAATGAACATAGATGGCCTCTTTTCAGTTGTGCCCAGTGACAGGACCAGAGGCAACGGGCACAAACCGAAACATAGAAGGTCCTTTCTGAACATCAGGAAACACTTTCACTGTGAGGGTGACTGAGCACTGGAAGAGGTCGCCCAAGGTTGTGGAGTCTCCCTCCTTGGAGATATTCAAATGCCATCTGGACGTGGCCCTCAGCAACCAGCTCTAGGTGGCTCTGCTTGTGCAGGGCTGCAGCAGAGGTCCCTTCCAACTTCAACCATTCTGTGAGCAAACATCTGATGCCATGAGTACAGTTTATATACCAGCACTGGCAGCATAGTTTCAGCTTTTCTTTTACTTTGGCAGAATGCAAAGCCAACCTAGGTTCAAGATTTCTACAAATATGAGTAAATCCATTTTATGTTTCTTTACTTAGATTTGCCTGATCAACTCACAGGAAAGGAAATTTCCTTATTACCTTTAACCTATAAAGATACTGTTTGCATTATAGCAGCTAGTCTTTGCAAGCACTACTAAACTAAGAGAGTTCAATGTCAAGTGATACAAGAGAGTTCCTCAAAGAGTGGATGGTGGGTATTCATACTACCATATAAAATCAAATACTAGCATGATTTTTACATGTAGCAGCTAATGGAGTGATCAAAACCAGAAAAGTTGCTACATTTGAAAAGGCAGGAAAATATTGTGATATCAGTGCAATTTGTATTCAAATACCTAAATTATTTGCTTGAAAGAATGCATCCCTTTATCTGATAACCCTCTTCCTCATGCTCTTCATCCTCTTCCCTCTTCTTAAACAGGAGATTCAGACCAGCTATCTATGCGCAAAGGTCTATTAATTTTCAAAGACATCCTGTTCCTCAGTAAGAGTAAGGGACACACATCACTTTTGCAGGGTCCCACTGATGGCTTCAGTAATAATCTATAGAAATTATTATCCTGTAGCAATAATAAATTCAACCCATACTTCTATAAGGAGTTGATATTTTTGCAAAAGAGCAGCAGTATTGTAAAAAGAATTGCCCACGCTGCACTTTGGGAAAGCCAGTGGGTACGACTACACAGCTACTGCGAATTAGGACACTAATGCTGGTTTGCATTTGGGGATGTCTTATAAAACACTGTTCTGAAACATGGAAATGGGAACTGTGGAAACTCAGTCATGCGATGTGTTTCCCCATTAGAAAAGTAGATCAGCACAGTGACAATTCAAGGAGTTTTCAAAAATATTTTGAATTCAGACTGAAGCAGTTAGCAGCAGAACCAATTATGATTATATGATTTTCAAACTGACATTTTTTCTTCAATTTAATTTTGGGTGGGTAATCTGAGGTTCAAGTGATTTAAGGATTTATTTTTAATGATATAGTCTATCTGACAGGAATTAGATGTGCGTAAGTGTGATCTCGCTGTTACTAATTCTTCACATGCCTAATTCCATGTACATGAAAGGAAGGAAGAAAGAAAGGACAGAGAATGCCACTTCTAACCCTTAATCTCCCCTGCAGAACAGCTGGTGGGAAATGACAGGCACTGCAATGGCATTTTCAGCCACTCTCAGACCTGGAAAACTTTTATGGTAACTGGATCATTTAAGACACAGCTTCCCTTTCCAGTTAAAAGTTCATGGAGGTGGTGTAAATGGTGGATTTGTCTTCATTTGGTCAACCAAATTCCTATTAGAAATAATGGCAAAGACGGTAGAAATGAAAAACAAAAAGGAAAGGGAAATAACACAGAAGAAGGAACAACAGTATGCTTTCTCTGAAACACAAAAGACCACTAGTGAGCTTCAGAAGATTTTAAAAGACTTTACAGAGGCCTGCATTATTATGTCTTTTTTACAGATGGGAGACTTAAACACTGAGAGATTAAATGAATTGCCCAAGCACGCCAAAAGCTAATCCAATAAAACCATCCTGTTTCTTATCTTCAAGGCCATCCTGCCTTCAATTAACTGTCCAAGATTTAGCCAGACAATGGTTAAGAGATTTTTTCCCCCCTTTCTGACTTGGTCCAGAATATTTTTTTAAGATCAAGATGACAAATAGTATCAATGTAGAAGCCAGCAACTCTGGAGACAGGAGGGCCAGCAGCTCCCTTAGCCATGCGTCTTTCCTAACTATCCAGCAGTCCAGATGGTTTCTTTAGAGCACTTCAGATAAACAATCTCTGCAAACATGTTGCAGCCAAACCCTTTTAAATTACCCATTCAAAACACAACCAATTTTGATGTGTTTAACAGGAAAACCTCCTCCTCTAAATTCCATTTAGCTTCTTGGGCTAACTCACAGCTTGACAGGAAGAGCTGAAAACCATTTTCTCTCTTTCTTATTCTAGTTTGGACAATTAATTCTACCTCTGACATTTACTTTAAAAAAAAGTATTATTTTAGTTACATCATTTATATAAAACACATAAAATACAGGATATTGTATACAGACTGTAGAGTACTCCCAAACAGCACATTTCCACTTCTCAGTACACAGGTCTGTGCTGCCTTCAGGTCAGGGAAACAGAATTGTAAGAATAGAAAAGCCAATTACTGAAAAGTGACTAAAATATGGATCTAAATGTAAAAAATACATGTTAATATCAGATACTGGGAAAAAGACTCCTAATTAGAATAATGCTGTCATGTTAATATCATTAGCAAAGGAGTATACAATGTAGTAACACAGTAATAGCAACTTATGAACCAGAAAAACCTCATTTCAAACACCACGGTATTCTTTTCACAAAGAATGGAACTTTCTAGATACTGATGAATAAAAGAGTATTAAAAAAAAAGCAGGTATGGTGTGTTTAGATATGCTGCAATTCTTGCAACTAAACAATTTACTTACTCACTTTTTTATTTTATTTTTGGGAACTCTATTTTGTGGAAATTTTACCATGAACTGAACAGATGAATCTCTTCAGTTACTTCAGGGGTTATTCCATGCTTTGAGGAACCGAATTACCGAGTTGCTCAGTAACCCTTTTTCTCCTCCAAAACTGCATTCTATTTAAACCACCTCAAACAAGCCCCTCCTTCCATTTTTACAAATATTTCCTTCAAAATAAATGTGATTGTTGTCTTATTTGGTCACTTCATGATGGTCATTTGGCAAAAACTCTTTTAATCTCCCTTTTGAAATCAGTCCCTGTGGTACCATAAATGTTGTTTTTCTCTTAGATCCAACCCCTTTGACAGAATATTTTGGATGGGACTTTGGATCCTTTTTTAAGGTGCCAGGTCACCAGTGTCATGTAAGAGAGACTATATGTGGACTACAGACGTCACTAGATAGGCATAAGAAATATAATATGCATTGTAGAAGTAAGTAAATGTAACCACTGCAGTAACGAAAGACTTTAACTCACCGTAATATAAAATATCTCATAATTAAAAGAAAATATGCCCAACAAAGGAATACCCTATTCAGTAGAAGTTTCCTTCCTGCCTACAGCTGGAAATTCATGTATTCCGTAGAGATATTTTAACTAATTGGCTCTCAAGTTTACAAGACAAAAGGGAAGTATGGGTTTTCTGCCTGATTGCCAGAGATTTTATTCAGGGCCTGAGAGAGAAATGTATTCATGTAAGTCATGATCCCGTGCACGCTTCCTTGGTGTGCTGTGCCAAGACTGATGTAACAAGCTTTGGGAATCTTCACTGAAGACCAAAATGTGCTAAGTGAGATCTGAGATAGCAGCCATCATCCTGACAGTCTGGCAAGCTGCCTAGGAGAATTCGCTATATCTGCTGGGAGAGTTACGGATATTCTCTAAAGAGTGAATGATTTTCTGAAATCTGGCCAAAACCACATAAGTTAGTTTTTACACGGATTTCAATTTCATTTGTAGCTAGGCACTCACAGGGATAGACTGTGTAAAAAAACAACCTAGAAAAAAAAAAATATTTTCTAGGCTTTTATTATAAAATGACAAACCTGATGGTCTCCTGGAAAAGGAATTCCTTTAGTGAAATCCTGTCCTTAAACTGCAGTCACATATTATGCCTAGCAACCTAATTAGGAAAGATTTGTAAGTAAATCGGTTATAAATGCTCCTTGGGGTACTTCTGTTTTGAGTAACTGCAACTGTAACTTTTCTGCTTATTCAGTTCTGTTGTGCTGGGCACATGTCTAAACAAGCAAGAGTCAGGACACGGGTCTGGGGTGCTACAGAGGACGGGATTTCTTCCCAACAAAAAGATATCGTTCAGTGATATTGTACTGACCTGTAGTAGACTGACATCATCGCAACTGATCTCCTGATCTTGGATCTTAGACACCAAAAACCTTCTCCCTCTTAACACACAAAATCCAGAACTAAAGGAATATTGTTAGATTATTTGGGGTGAAATCCTGGCCCAACGAGGGTCCTGGCCGGGACTGATCATACCATGTCAACGACATTACCACGTTGGCTTAGCGGACACAAGATTCCAACCCTGTCCTTTATCTTTGGTTAACAGATTTTTATGGGTTTTCAGAATGAAAAAAGTCACCTGGTTGGATGAAGATAGGAAGGCAAAACAGAAAAATTACGGTCCATTTAGGGAAGCAGTTTCTACAGCACTTTTGAAATATCATACCTTATTAAAAACTTAAATCATATGTGCTTCAGTTTTTCCATAATCCCACAGGAAAATTAAAAACCATGATTCTAAAACAGCTGAAATGAGCTGGCACAGTCATTGCCATCAGCTTTCTTCAGACCAGACTTAGTACTACTATCTTGTTTGCTCAAGAATCCGTGAAAGTGATTTTCTGTAAAGTCTGGAATGAATGCTCTAGTTTGTAGTGTAGTAATAAGCAGTCAACCACTCAATGTTTGGTTTACAAAATAAATGTGTGATTGTTGTGGTATTTGAATTTTCTTTTTCTATTCTAAAATATCCCTTTTATTTTACCATTTAAAGTAGTAATTAATGAAAAAAAAATGCAAGCAACTTTTCTGTGTATAAATATTCTAATATTCCAAATAATAAATATTACGGCTTTTAAGGTGGCCATAATTACGTACTACTGCTAGTCTGAATGCTTCTAGAAGACAGATAAGATGGCTTGCAGTGTTTCTAATGGAGAAGCAAAAACATTATGAGTAATTCTGCACAGAACAGAGAGACACTCCTTTCTACCCCCTTGCAAAGAAGTAATTATCACAAAACCCACCAAGACTGGTACTTACTTGCAGTGTTAGTCTCAACAGAGACACTGAGGTTTGAATGAACTCAGGTCTTCATCTGTGTCTGAATAATTTTCCGGAGCTGTGGTGGAGTTCACTGGCACTGGGAAGTTCTCACATCTGCAAACCACGGCTGCTCAGTAGGCCAACAGGACATTTTATTTTCCAGTGGTGCAAATCCAACACTAAAATATGCAAAATTCCTGACCACAGCTATAGCTTAATGTAGCCCAAACTCTTTAAACTTCTAATATAAACATTTTCCCCAACCATAATTTTCTGCTCTTTCGTAAGTCTGGGCTACTCTTGTTTTAATTTAATTTGAATCAAAGACAGAACTACAGGCTGCAATACAGACAAGCTTGTGGCCTGAAAGGGAAAGGGAGACAAGATTATCACTAGGAACACACAACCTACAAAGTATGTTACTACAGTGTAAATCCCGACTTAACCTATCAAAGTCTCCCTCTCAAAGCTGTCATACTTTTGAATAATGCATATGAGTGAAGCAAACAGGAGCAGATGGGAAAAAACAGCGACTGTCACCAGCCTTTTTCTTTTTTTTTTTTTTTTAGCGAACAACTTCTCACTACAAGAAGGAAGCAAGAGCTCAGCCTTCCTTCATCTTTCCTTTACTTTCTTGCTCTCTCAAGTGTGATCAGTCATACTTGGTTGATTTTTGTTACAAGGAATGTAGGAGAGGGATTCACCTGTAGCTGCATCAGAATGTCTACACCAGATTAAATAATTTGAAACTTTAGGTAAATTATTTTCTCTAATGAAAATTAAAATAATTACAGATAAATCTGGATTGCTTTCTAGACTGAGTTTATCCGATTAGTGCAACACAGTGAAATGCAAAATCATGCATGAGGGAATAAAGAATGTGACTCCTACTTAGAAAATTGGGGGCTATAAAATAGCAGCTTTAGGATCTGGCTGAATATGAATACTTGGTGTGATTTAGTGAATAAGAGTCATCTTAAACTGTGAATATGCACCCATAAAGCCATGTAGATTTTAAAAAAAGAAATAAGAAGCATGATCTATTTTGCAAATAAAAGTGACACTAAGGGTCAGTAGGAGCAGTACAGTAGCTGAATACCTGCACATACACACAAACTCCTGTAGGCTGAAATTCTTTGTGAGAGTAAGCCAGCCACTATTATAATTTACATTATGGTGATGCAGAAGTAACAATTAAAAATTTCTGTCAAGTCTGCATGTCTTTTTAGGGCACTATTCAAACACAGGACAGTGTCTTAACATAAGAAACGCTGGATGAATTGAGTTTAACATGCTGTGCAGCCATTAGACAAGACTGCAGTGACTTCTCCAGGCATTGAAAGTCTATTAATCTAAAGCAACAGGTAGGAGCTATGCCCCTTTTTATCATTTCAAATTTGCAAAATCCTTGATCTTAAAAAAGTAAGGTGATATGTTTTCTGAATATATCTGCAGTTCAAATGGAAAATATTAGCTGCTTGGGTGGTGAGATATGGGGTAACAATAGCATTCCGCCGCAGAAAACAAGAAACATAAGATGAAGGTTTTAAAATCCACATTAACATTTGCCTGCATCATGAACTAGCTGCCATTTCCTGACCTAACTTCAAGGCAGCCATTGTTTGTTATTGCCTGAATTGATTGTTGATATAAAAGAAAATCCAGATAATCCTATAGCAATCTTTAAATACTCTCGGTATAAGAGAATAGTCTGGCAACAAGTAAGGCCATGTGCAACCATGCAAAGCCAGTTCAGCTGAAAGAAAACATTTATTCCACTCCTACAATCTCTCCAGTCTGCTGCACTGCATTCAAGAAGGCCCTTTCTACAAATCTTAATTTAAAAAAAGGCCTTCCTTTTCTGTGGCAGCATTTGAGGTTTTAAATAAAAGCGTACATTGCAAAATAACTCAATTTCACCCAGAGAGAGAAAACCCTTAACAGCTTGAGTACTCAACTGGGATTGTCCTCTGTATACGAAAGCTGCCACACTTGCCTCCCACGTGTAGCAAGAAGATGGCGTCCTACAGCAAGGGTGACTTACGAAAGAGTGAGACCTCAGCTTTGTGTCTTCTCAGAGTTCCTTGGAACTGTAAAACCCATATTATGAAAATTTGTAACAGACAGTGATGAATCTGGCACTTAAGCACGGGAAAAGCACAGGAACCCCAGTATGCCCCTTGGGCTAACATTTCTGCCTGCCTCTGAACCTTCCTGTGAAGCATCCCATTCAGGCCTCTAAGTCCTTGTTCACTAAGACCTGTCCTTCTGAGGGGTCACGCCCTCACATTTGTCCCAATAAATTTTTTGGCTTGTAGTCTTTGAGTTCATATTTATGTCCCTTAGCTGTGAAAGCATGGAAGAGAAAAAAAGAAAAGGTGATTTTCATTGAAAGAGAGGCAATGCCTCGGAGTGGAGGTAGGGGCCTAAAAGCCTGCCTTACTACCACTCTAGTAGCTGGTCCAATAAATGGTGAAATTGATTCCCAGAACCTGGAGACTCTTTATTGCAGCCTAGTATATGTATTGATTCAGTATATTTAATCAGTATTTCTGAATTTCTGTATGAACTGTTGCATTCTGCCTGAAAAAATTGAGACTACTTGATGAAATCTCTTTTTTTCTCCCCATCAAAACGAAGCAATAGTTTCTTTTCCTTTCTCAGGACAATGCCTGCTTAGTTTTTTTCCCTCTGGGTACTTTTTTAATGCTAATCTCTATGAAAAGACACATGAAGCACTTTACTGCGCCGATCCTTAGAATGGCTGTGAGCCAGGTTAACAACAGACAACATCTCATAAAGATATAAGTAGGTAATGGGATTTATTTTGGCAAGACAGCAACATTTTTAAAGCACGTGACCTGTGGGAATGTAGTGGTATCACTGAGGGAGGCATCAAATAGACGCAAACATCTTTACTGAATGCAACAATTAGGTTTACTCCTTTATCGCAGGAATTGCTGTTCTGTTCCATTTCTGAATCTAAACACAGATATTCAATTCATAGCTTTTCGGCTAAACACAGCTGGCCAGATCGCCTTGTAACTCAGGCATATCTGATCTGTACTCTGCTCTGTCTGTTACCAGGCTGGAACGCTAAAGCTCAGTGAAAGGAGCATTGATAACACTGCCGGTGGACAGCAAAGATGTTGAGCAGAAAACAAAAGGAAAAGTATGTTGGAAGGGCAGAGGCTTCCTTGCCATGTCACAGCAGGCTAAGTGTGAAAAAGGGAAAGAAAAGGAAGTATTGCATGGAACTAAGCAGCCAGGATATTTGCAAAATAAGTAATAAGTCTGATATTGCTAGGATGTCTGATTTAAAATATGGTATTAGCAGACAACGCTGCCTTCTCATGACTCAATTCAATCTCCTGATTAGGTACATCATAATGCAAAGCTGGTTAGGACAATATTAGTAATTTACTACATGTTTGGTAATTTATTGGTTCCCATTAGTTTTCATAAGAATAACGTTGTTTCCTTCCACTGAGAGTCTGACAAACTTTCAACATGAACAAGGTATGTGCTCATATTGGTATTTGTTATTGACATATTCTACGTAACAAGCTTTTTGTTCCATATCAGATCTTATTTTTTCTTGTACATAAGAAAAATCAGTGTAGTGAATTCTGAAATACACTTCACCGAACCCCACACTGTAGATGACAAAGACCACAAGAGGACAGTAAACAAGCTTTCCTTCTACTGGTAATTTTATAATTGTTTTATCCTGTATATGCAAAACATTTAAACTATTTTAACAATATGAAAACAGAATAATGCAGAAGTTTTGAGAAAATTAGTGATATATACCCAGCGTTTAATACATTGTTTTAGTTTCCAAACTAAAGCCATGGAACGGTCACAACGTGCCTGAAAATCATAATGCAAAAATTACTGATCTGATAAACACTACAGGAAAAAAAGCACGAAACTAGTAGGGGATTAAAAAGAAAACATAAGGAAAAATATTTTAGAACATATAATGACATAAACAATGGCAGCAAAATATTATTTTACAAAACCAAGTTACTGAGTATGGGAGGTCATTCCCTAAAAAGACAACTTTCATCATACTGCGGCCAAATGATTCTTAACTGTCAACCAAAAGGAATACAGTCAATTTACTCGGTTTATTTCAAATGCAACTGGATCTTTCTCAAAATATATCAGTATCAGCCCAAGAGTTTTATTGTAAATGTCTAAACTTTGTGGTTTGTTGTTTATAAAACTGTTAGCAAAATTCTTGGCAATTAACTGTGTTGAACCCTGGCTGTTGTCTTGTTTGGACTAACACAAAGTTATTTACTGAAACAAAACCTTCTCTTCAAGTCTCTGCCTGTTTTAGTCTCATGGTAACAAAAAAGAAAAGAAAAGAAAAAAAGAAAAAAAAAGTTGTTGAAATGTAAATATTTGAGTATTATTAGATTAGGCTTAGGAATTTAGGAACTGACTATGTCTGTTAAAAGAAGCATGCATTACCCATTTAAGTACTAGAAAAATGTATGCCAGTACTTTGCCAAACTAATTTTATCAGAATTTGGAGAAAAAAAATAATCTGATTGCCCTAAAATTCATATAGGATAGTGATTGAATACTACTCATCAACATTTTGGAAGAGCAACAGGATATTTCAGCAGCCTGCTGGAAAATACATAAATGAACCTACTGCAGTTCAGCTTTTCTAGATCTGCCTTATGCAATACTCAAAGCCAAACTATGGTGAAGGACAGTCAACTGCAACCTGAAAACAAGTCTTAATTCTGCTTCTTAGAGTACATCTCTAACTTCCGCATTTCACTGTAAGGCAACTTAAGAATTACATTAATTGCAATGATATTGCATCGCAGAATGCTTTACTGTATGAAGTCGTGAAGAAACAGATGAATCTCAGGTGGATCTAACAAAGGAACCAACCCAGTGCCTGAGAGATCTTAACACCTCACCAAAGGATGAGAGTAACTCATCATGTGTTCAGCAGTAACTCATATCCTGTGATGGAGAAACAAGATGAGGTAAATAAGAAGATCTCTTTTGCATGGAAGAGTCATTTTGAGCTGAGATTACATGAACCTGGATATCCATTTGTGAAATGATGTGACTAAAGAATGAATGTAGAATCAAGTGCATTGGAAGGCAAGTCATACTGGATCTATTTGAGGACGTGAGGAAGTGAAGAAACTGTGCAATAAAAGGCTGTATGTATTATGACATTCCCATAAAAAATGCAAAAAAAATGGTCAGCAGTAAGAGTTTTCAAATCTGCATTTGTGCTAAGAAATAAGGCTATTTTTAAATATCCTGTCTGAGTCTATGTGTATTTTTTTCCCCCACCCAGAAGAGAGAAGTAAATAGATACTTTAATACTATGTGTCACAGTATCAAGAACCTACTGAATCTACATGATTCATTAGCTCATTGCTTAGTTCTCAGAAATGGAGTCTTGCTCATGACAAACCTGTATAAGATAAGTAATATGGATCTTTGATAAAAGCCGACACATTGGAATCTTCAGCAAATAATCTAAACAATACACATATTGAGAAGAAATCACTTGGAATTTACTTGGAAATGTGGCCCATTTTATTTTAACTGAAAAGCATTCATTATACAGTGCAAACAGTTCTTTGGTAAATTTACTGATTAAAATAAAAACAACAAAGACTTTGTTTTAGGTAACATTAAAAAAGAAAATAAATATGTAAAATTTGCAACATATTACAGCAATATTCTCACAGTGGATACTGAGGAAATGGTCATTTAGCCATTGGCCACTGTTTCAGAAATGTTAAGATCAATGCTGATTCTGCAGACACTGCAATAAAACTGAATTAGTACAATCCATGACTGATTACGTTTTAAACTGTGGATAAAGACCTGTTTTTCCTGAATGGTTTATAATTGGATGGCAGAAAATAACTCAATATTAGACTTGTTTAAGCATATCCAGACTCCTAAGCCCATTTTATATACCATATGAATAAACAGTGAACAACAAAGAAAGCCTCCCACTTTACTCTGGAGGCTGGAGAAAAGGAACAATCAGATATAAGGTACTATTTTATAATGTATAAATGGAAACTCTCTTCTCCTATAAGCGGAAATCTTGAGAAAGTTTATTTAATATAAAATCGGAAGAAAAGAATGCAAGTAGTAACCAGCTGGATGTATTACTGCCTTATTTAACTGTTTAGACAGTTAAATTATATTTGGTTTAGCTCCGCAATCCTTCCTCTTTGAGGAATTCCTGCTATAGGTCAATGGGAGTTCCATCTGAGTTGGAATTACAGGACGAGACATGTGGTTTGGACTCTCAACAAAAGTCAACAAAATACCAGAGTATCAAAGAAATACAGGAATGACAACTTCTAGGAACCATATGATACTCAAACATGCTCGCCACACAATTTCTAAAAGTATTAACATAGAAAATTACATAAGTCAAAACATTGTATATAAAATCAATTAAAATATTCTTAAAAATATAAATTCTAGTTCCATGTGTACCTTTACCACACACCTTTAACACACCACTCACATGTACGTATTGCTCCTACCATAGTATGAAATGAGTTTCTGTAGTAAGCTTTAAAGATACACCAAAGTTTGAATGTGTGTCACGGTATCAGTTTATCAAATTAAAAATTATTAATGTTAGTAATCAGAGAAATTATGTGCCAAAATATTATAGTGGAACTCATATTGCTGTGCTAGGTTAGTTATTAGACAGGTATTTGATCTACCATGCAATAATTAAGTATTCAGTCTGTTTGCATAATCTGAAACGTTAAAGATGAGAATGTTTAATTTTGTGCAGATTTCTTTGATACTCAAATCTCTGTTCCCTAAATTTGAACAACAAACTCAGAAGTCAGTGAACTATATAACTAAAGAAGAGCTCTGGTTCTAGTTAGTCCTGACTTAGGACTTAAGGACAGAACCATAAATTTTAACGTATTAAGTATTCAGGGAGAGAATCAATTCTGAATAAACACAAAAAAACTGTAAAATGAGGTATGATAGTTGTCCTTCACTGAATATAATATATAATTCCTGGTCAAAAAATATGCAGTTTGTATTCTAAAAAGTACACAACTTTGAAATGCTAGTGTAGACATATACTCTATAACGTTAAACATTTATTAAATGGGAAATAAAGTCCATTGGCAGACCATTTTAACATGAATGATAAAAATACTGAGGTAAAAATACATATGCATTAGATGAAACTGGAAAAAAACTTAAAAAATCAAATACCTTGTCAGAAAAAGTAGTCAATCCACAATTAATCATGATGCTTGATTTTGATTGTTCTTTTTTTCAACAAACAGTGCCACAATATGATCAGGAACATATGGCTATTGACAATATGCACAATGAATCAGTAGGAATCTTTGTATACAAAATGGCATGTGACATCTTTTCACATTTTCAAAACAGGGCCATACAAATACGTGAGCTGATCGGAGATCAAGAGAAGCTTGCTTTAAAACTGGACTGGATGGTCATGTTACAACAATTTAAAATAAATGAAACAAACAAAAAAAAGTTGCCAAGCAATTACATATGTTTTGACAAAAATGATTATGTTCATTTTAAGATCAAATGCTACTCTGTCATGTATGTTTTCCTAGAATGAGGAACACTGTCAATTACATCTGTAATACACATTCAGTTGCTTTTTCTATCTTCCAATTACAGTTATTTATATTTCCTTACTAATTCTAGCTTTTTTGGTTTGAAAATTTTGATTCATTTTGCTCCTTGAATTAATGAAAGGATGTTGAAAGGTGTCATGTAGTTTTCTTTATTTCCTTGCTGGTCCAGATGCAGAAATGATAGCGTGACTCCAGAGAATTTCCACGCATAGGTGGGTTTGTAGAAACTGGCCCTGTACAGCATTGCTTTGGGCACAGCGACCTTGTGTCTTCCTTTTCCCTGCATTTACTAAATAATAACAAAGAGCTAAATATCAAGTCAGACTGGTACTGAAAAGGGATAGTAAACTTTAAATGTTGCTAATTACAGATAGGAAACAAAGTGTTCATTTTAGACTAAGTCTTAAGCCCAGTCTTTTTGGGTACCTAAAACTACCTGACAGTGTTCTTTTAAAGTAGCACCAGTTTGAGTTTGTCTAACCTGAGAAGTTTAACACACAATTAACTTTGACCTGTTTGCTAATTTCCCTTTTGTTAATTTTTGCATTGTGATTACCTTCATGGGCAGAAAATAAAATGATACATTATGATATACTGTTACAGCACCATTAGAATGTTGTAAATCTTAATTTATTGCTGTTGTTAAGACTGTAGTTACCTGGTTTTGCCATCAGCAGGCATTGATATGATTTGAGCAGTATGCACCCTAAATTCTGAAAAAGCAGATTTATGGCTTCTTTTTATTAATATTTTGTTTTAAACAGACTGGACAGCAATCTCCTTTAACCTTCACAGGTGCTTCGCAGTCAACTGGTGGGCATGATTCTACGAAACAGGTAATCTGACCAACCTGTGTCAGGAAAAAAGGTAACAAAACCACAATATACTTAGCTACATTTTCCAAAAAAGAAATACGTTTTTCATATTATTGAAGAACATGTTCTCATTCATCCTCTCTAAGATCTTGGCTCCACATATTTATTTCAGCATAATCTTATATTGAGAAGGCTCTTTGTATCATATCATCTTTAATGAAGCAGTATACCATTTTATCCAATGTTCAGGCATGACACTCTGGGATGCCAAGTACTGACATATTTCTTTTACTACCTTTTTTAAAATTTCACTATGATAAAAGAAAATTAAAATCTAACATTAATTTAGGTGGGCTTTTACTGATTTTTATGCATTTTAGTAGAGTTTTTCAAGAAGTCTCTCACTTGGAATTTAATTTTGCCAGTACAACTACACATCAATAAAAATGGAAATAGAACAGAAGTATATAAAGGCTGGATTGAAAAACAGTATCAAGGGCAGGGATATCTGAACAATGTAATTTTTTTGCGCCAAATAACTAAAAAAAACAATTAGCAACTAATACTCAGAAATTAGCAGGCACAAAACTGGAACTGCTGTTTTAGAAGCAGAACCTAATATAATTTTTATCTTGGAATGGATTTCTACATACTTACTTTGCATTCACACACAGTACAAGGGTCCCTTTTCCAGGTTTCATTGCTGGAATATGATTTACCATTTTCATCAGTGCAATCAGTTTTACTGAGGCGCGATTCAAGTTTTTTTATCTGAAAATATTAAAAGAAGTTAATAACTGAAACAAAGCAAGGTTTTTATTTGTGCAAGGTATTCTGTCTGTTCTCTTATGCTACATAATCCATGATAAACACTTTTCTGGGTTTTTCTTCTCACTACTTAGTTTTCATAATGCTAAATGATTGGAAATAGGTAATATGTATGAAAACAGCTTTTCAAAAGAAAACTAACAGAAGGTACATCTTTTCAACTACTGGAATATACAACTAGAGCATAGAAAGACAGGCAAACTACATGTTGACATATATGGAAAGACAAATCTAAACTTTCAAAAATGTCTGAATGAAAAGAGGTTAAATAAAAATAAAACTTAATTAAAAATGTTTCCTTGGATTTTTTACTATCTCTGTTTTCTTCTTAATGATGAAAAAAGGGGTTATATGATTAGTTTATCTTGCTGATTGGGTACTTCTTGGGAACAGTAATTAGGAAGGCACAATTTTAAACAATCCCTCGGTCTTTTTTACATCCAAAGAAGACAGACGAACTGACTGAGATATAATAAGTAATAATTTAACATACCATTTCCATTGTCAAAATAAGAGCATTGAAGATGAGTACAACAATGATTAAATAAGAGCATCAAAGATGGAATCAAGTTACCATGCAAATACATATATGATTCATAACTATAAATTACATGGAAAAGTTGCTCTGGAGGAACCTGATTATTCTAAGCAAACATTTTGGTCTACTTTGGATTTGTGTTATGTATGGTATAAATTTTTAAAACTGAATTCCACTATGGCTGAGTTATCCTGAGGAAAGAGTTTATTTACGCCACATCGTAAAAGTCATCTCCAAGTGATCTAGACCTTAACTATGTTTACAGCAGTAGTCTGGCATATTACTTGTTATGAAATCTCCGTTTTAATCATAGTTTTACAGAGATTCTATACATTTCAGATAGGAAAAAGAGATTTTATTAACTCTGCAGACAAATTTTTAGAGAAAGACTAATCCCATGTTTAGTATACAATGGTTACACAAGGTTTCAGGTTCAAAAGTCAAGAGGGTCTAATTGTAGAATATTTCAGTACGATTTCAAAAGAACATAGAAATAAAGAATAATAACACACCATGTTCTGTGTTGTGTTTTGTTTGAGATACTATGTGGTGGTTTTGGCTGCACTGGATGTCTAAATATTAAAAACATAAGAGGAGTGATGTTAGGAAAACATTATAAATTAAATCTTCAATTAGAAACTATCCATAACAGCACCTTACCTGGTTTCTGAGGCTTGAAATAGTTTTTTGCATTTCCAAAACAAATTCTTTGAAGTCATTCACTGCGGGCATGTTTGTATTTGCATTAGATGCTGATGTGGCATTACGAAAATATTTACTCTGTTTCACAGAACTGCAACAAATGAATGCCTTAGTTAGATATTCATCTAACTCATTTTTGTTTGGCTAGATATTTTAGAACACTTAGCAAAAGTGTAAAAGAAGAGCAACCAACAAATGTAGGAACTGTATGAACCACAACAGCACGCGCGACCCGCTGCTGCTGAAGACAGCCTCAGGTCAGGTAAGCTGTGATTACTGTTAATATCCCTAGCAACAGGGAACAACTTCTACTTTGAAAAATAATGCATGCATTTCATGCAGGGGAACACACAAAGTTGTCATCAGTGACACTGCAGCAGCACCTTAAATTCACTGGGAAATGTCTTGGGCCTCCAATATGAAAGCAGAGAAAAGTGGGAAAGTCTTAAAAAGGATTATTTCTAAACATGAAATTCACATTTCGCATTCAGATTCATAGCTTCTCCCTCTACATGCTCTATATGCAACACGTGTATTTAAAGAAATATGACTTTAAAAAGGAACAAGTTGGTTTTCATAAATAAACAAGAAGTAATTTTAGATATGAACATATTCATGGGTCCCATTTTTAAATAACATTTGAAATCAGTGCTGATTATTGTACACAAAATCTAGAGTCTTTTATGTATAGCACATTCCAGCTGATATCTGGTAAGAGATGTACAACACCAAATTGCGTTAATGAATTCAATCTGTTGATGGGAAACAGTTATCAAAGGAACTTTCCATAACTAATAATATATTATTTGGTACTACTTAAGAAAACATGTATTCAAAACCAAGGATAACAGTAATTATTAAGTTACTTATTACATTAAGATGCTTGAATCCATACAAGCATTCCTATTTTGTTAGCGTGTCTTCTCCAGAGCTAAGGGATACCCAAAGAATGAACTGGCAAAGAAATCCTCTCTCAATACAATAGGGCTCATGTTTTATAATCTTTCCGCATAAATTAAAACAGCGCTTGTTGGGAGGTGTTCAAGCTACTTAGTTTCCCATAGTTTTTAATCTAAATTAAAGAAAAAGAACTCTAAGCAAACTTGCCAAAATTCAAGTAAACCAGATGCTATTGTATAATAAAAAGTCTAATCTTCCCCACCTGCTCAAGTTATTGAAAATGAGAAGGAAAAAAAAGGAGAAAAAAATCTTCTCGCCATGACTAAAATTTAAATACAACAATGAGCATGAGAACTGATGAGAATGTTACAGGACTGAGGTTATTTTAGCTTTATTTATGCCATAAATAAAGTATTGTAAATTTATTATTTTTTTGTCCTACTTAGTAATAGGGCTGTTCTAGATTTTTGAGCCTCATTTCTGAAACTCAGTTACACAGCAAGTTAATGAAAAGAAGCTGCTTCTCAGATATAAGCATTTATTTTTTTCTTGATTTAATTTTTGTTTAATTTAACCCTTCTACTGTTTTAGAATAATGGGACTATGGTATTTAAAAAGTGCATTGCTGTTCTGTAAATTTAAAAACTTCCAATAGTTTACTTGCAAGACAGACAAAACATCCTTCTTCAAGGATTACTTCAAAGGAACCTTTCTTTTTCTATTGTCTATAAGTGAGCTTATACTTAGCTGCTGTCTTCTCTTGTCTAAAATCCTAAATACCTAAAGGCACTGTTACTTCGGGACAGCTTTCTATCTATTAAGTAAAATATAATGGTGGTGTTTCTTCAATGCTGTAACATTTGCGTGAGTGTTTGAAACTGAGTGGGTAGACTCTGCCTGGTCATCTCAGTCAAGTAGATAATTTTATTCTGAAAAAAACACATGCTATATGGAAAGAGCTATAATTCACAAGACTCTCAAATTCGCTCATCATGAAGGATTTTCACAATAGATGTTTGGTCTGAGCAGAACTCATTTCACTTCACTAATTCCTCGAAAAGTTTTGATTCCCTGAAAATTACAGGGATCCTGTGCAGTTGATTATTTGTGACTGATATTGTAATTTACTTCCTTGATAAAGTATTTTGAGGATTAGGGAGTTACAAACAACATTGTCCATAGCACTCCTGTTCTCCATTCCTGCTCTGAGTATTTTGGTACTAAAAGCAATCCTTACCATTGTCACAAATTTTTATGCTAGTGTTATCAACACTTGGTTTCCTCCTATTTCTACTGGAGGACCTGGCAGCTCCAAGGAGGAAAGGAAATAATTTAGTTTGGTTACTGCAGGCACAGCAGGAATGTGGGATTCTAAATTCCCCAAATCATGCTTCATTACTGAGTTTTTCCACAAAAAGCACAGGAAGAACAAAAGCACTATACTGTGTCACTCACAAAGGGTCTTACACAAATTTGAGCTTGAAAAAAAGTGGTTTACTGTTAGCAGATATGCCGAGGTGTCAGAATGAAATACATCAATCATAACCTTGAAAACGCAGACACTGGAAAAAAAGTGGTATGCACTTACAAAGAAATCATTCAGTTTCGAAAACAAATGCTTTTTCATATTTCTTTAAAAAAAATTTAAAAAATCTCACCTTACTGTTTTGGACATTTTCATTTTCTTCAAGGGCTTGTCCTCCTGAAAGCTGTAATCAAGAGAACGTCTTCCCCGAAAATGATACGAAAATGCATTAAACTGTCCTCTAGTTCTACAATCTGAAATTAGATGAGAAATTGCACATTATGAACTATAGTCTAATTCATCAGTTACAATATTAATAAGGTTTTGCAGTATCTTCTGAATTGGCAAAGGCAATTCATACATTCAGCCTGATCCCTCTGGAATCAGTTTGATGGCAGCTGAATATGTCTCAGCGCTACAACATTCAAGCCAGCTGGATGCAGAGAATTTGATTATTCACAGACCAGCTTTTTGGTATGAAACAAAGGAATAAAGATTATTTTCACAAATATCAGTGCTTCTTTGACTATTCTTTTCATTTCTGAAATTTCCACTCTCTTGGCTTTTAACTATTTTCTGCTTTTGGAATGGGGTAGTTACATAGGGAGGAAAACAATGATAGAAAAACCAGCCTGTTGCTTCCTCATCTATTCCAGGCATTATTACTTGTTATTTTTGGCATTTGAAATAGAATCTTTAATTAAATCCTGGAGAACATTTGCAGACACACTTTACTGGCTGACCAGCCCTATTTCCAAATTTGAGGGATTTGAAGGTTATCACCAGTACCTTAGACCCTAAGACCCCAAGACCCCCCCGTACAGTGACAACCTCAAGCCTGAGAATAATCATGAAAGAAATCTTCTGCTAAGATTGTAAGAGGACGTCTTCACAGGATGAAGTATATCTTTCCTTCAGTTCACTTTATTTAGCCTTCCAAACACAGTGAGTACTTGGAAGGAGTCCCATTTAAAAATGAAAAGGAAAACAAAACAAAACAAAACTGGAACAGCACGTTGGAGAGGAGACAATGAGAAAATAGAGGTTTTCTCATTTCTGTTCACAGAAGCTTTAGAACAAGAAAGTTATAATGGGCCAAGCTGCAGTGGGAACCAACAGCATGTTCAACTGTTAGAAGCAGAGAGTCTGCTAAGAAAACAGAAGAGAAAGAGAAATACAGAATCCCATGGACATATCCAAGCTAAGTCTTGTATTAGCAGAAAGAGACAGGAAATCAAGCGAATAAGAGACAAAGTCATTTTCCCTAATGTTTCTCGTAACTTGCACCAGAAAAAGATTATTCAGAAAGTCAGTAACATTTTATTAAGCATTTTTCCAGAATTTAACAGTAGCTAGATCGAATACCTAAAGTATTAACACAAATTATTGCACAAATTTCAAGTCAAGAAAAGAGCCTCAAAACACTGTTGAAGTGAGCAGCTTGAGAAACAAACGTAAAGTTGCTCTGTGATTATACAAAAATAAGTATCTTGGACTACTTTTAATTTTATTGGACTTTTACTTAAATTAGATTATTACAATTGCCCTGTTAAGAAAAACTTAGCTTGTCCATGCTTAATATCAATTAAGATAGGAAAAAAAAGACTGACAAAAAAAAAGGGACTGACTGATTTTCAGTTCAAAACCAATACCTACACATAATTCTTGAACACAATTTATCCACACAATTCTCCTTCCCTTTTCTTTCCTTGCAGCTTGTCCATTCTTGAGTAAATTTATTACCTTCCTCCTATAATAACAGCACCATCAAAGAACTATATGATATTTACTGCCAACATATTGTTCATCCTTCTTGTGTGTTCTGCTGTTTCTCACACAATCTGCTTGCTGCTTACTCAGAAACTAAGCTTTCAGACAGGAGCAGGCCACTGTGTCGGTAAGATGCCTGGATGAAGGCACTTTTGATCACCCTTAGACACTTCTAGATTTAGTATGGTGAGAAAAGACGTCATACTCTAAAGGGCCGCTGGAGAAAGAACTAGTTTTGGCTAGAGGAATTTTTTTTCTTAAAGCAATCTGTTGCTTAAAGTTTTCCCGAGTGTCACAGAAATTTTACTTTCTCTTGGAAGTAATTTATGAAAGGTTTCTGCTATCCTCCTTTGTTTAATAGCAGCTAAAGTAATCTCACATAATAAAGATATTGTTTTTTGGTACAACAACACAATGGCCCATTGTTTTTTATTCCTAGGCTGGTTTTCAGAAACAAAGGTCTGAAATCCTGGGAAAGTTTTATCACCTAAGACTGGTAAATATGAGAACCATATGTTCCATGGCAGCTTCAAGTACACAGACTTGACATTTCTGTAGTTTTTAAAGACTCAAATATCTCAACTTGCCAGATGAACAACTCTTGTTCTTGGTTTCAGTTTCAATGCAAGGAAGATGATTGTCACTGCTGAGAGGTGTAGGACAGATAGCTCTACTCTAGCTTTCAGAAGGCCTAAACCACGGAGTTTATATCTTCTTTTAAATGAAGAATAGCTTAGCAGTTACATTAAATGAGAAAAATTAGCCTAAACTTCTGCTTTTTTCAGCCTATCTAAAATTTCCCCAAATTAGGTATACCCAGTCCAATTCATTTTCTGCACATTTTCTGAATGTTTAAGAGCAATGTAATAATTCCTTTTCTCTATGGACATTTTCTTCCAGAAGCTAGGTATTGTTACACACAAGTGTCAAGATAATCCATTTGAATACTGAAGCAGTGTTCACGTCTTCCGAAAATCCCCTATTTCCCATGAGGTTTTAAAAGTGCACCTCTAATGTAAATTGCACAGAAAAAAAATCTGACATTTAGAAGTATGGAACACTCTTAATTCCCAGTCAATCACCTCTCAAAGTCTGGGTCAAGGAGAATTAATCTAACAGTAGATTAAACCGAAACAACTTGAGAGACTAAGGGAATGTGAAGAAAAGCACTTATAATGTAACTACTGCTTCTATTTGATTATACATCAGTTTTCTGTGCATCTATACCAATGCACGCAGTATGCGCAACAAACAGGGGGAGCCTGAAGCCATGATGCACCAGGGGAACTACAACATAGTGGCTATCACAGAAACGTGGTGGGATGCCTCACACGACTGGAGTGCCACAGTCGATGGCTACATATTCTTCAGGAGGGACAGACAGGAAAGGAGAGGTGGAGGAGTGGCCCTGTATGTTAGAGAATGCTGTGAGAGCTCGGAAATCAAGTATAGTGATGATGGGGTGGAGAGTGTCTGGATTAGGTTAAGGGCCGATAAAGCTGATATTGCTGTGGGAGTCTGCTATAGACCTCCCAGCCAAAGCAGTAAGGCGGATGAAACTTTCTATAAGCAGCTGGGGGAAATCTCGCAGTCACTTGCCGTTGTTCTTGTGGGGGACTTTAACCTCCCAGATATCTGCTGGGAATACAACACAGCAGAGAGGGAACAATCCAGGAGGTTCCTGGAATGTGTGGAAGATAACTTCCTCATGCAGCTGGTAAGTGAGCCGACAAGGGAAGGTGCCCTCCTGGACCTGCTTCTTGTGAACAGGGAAGAACTTGTAGGGGAAGTAAAGGTTGGTGGCCGTCTAGGGCACAGTGATCATGAGATGGTCGAATTTCTGATTCTTGGCGAAACAAGCAAAGGGCTTAGTAAAACTGCCACCTTAGACTTACAGAGGGCAAACTGTTCAGAAGACTGCTGGACAAAATCCCTTGGGAGGCTGCCCTGAAGGATACAGGAGCCCAGGAAGGCTGGACATACTTCAAGAGAGAAGTCTTAAAGGCACAGGAGGAGGCTTCCCCATGTGCCGAAAAACAAGTAGGCAGGGAAGGAGACCGGCCTGGCTAAATAGGGACCTTTGGCTGGACCTCAAGAACAAAAGGAGAGTCTATCACCTCTGGAAGAGGGGGCAGGTCTCTCATGAAGACTGTAAGGATATAGCAAAGCTGTGCAGGGAGAAAATTAGGAGAGCCAAAGCGCAGCTAGAGCTCAACCTAGCTACAGCTGTTAAGGATAACAAAAAATGTTTCTATAAATTCATTAACAACAAAAGGAGGATTAGGGAAAATCTCCCTCCCTTACTGGATGCAGAGGGAAACATAGTCACAAAGGATGAGGAAAAGGCTGAGGTGCTCAATGCCTGCTTTGCCTCAGACTTTAGCAGTGGAACGAGCTGTTCCCTGGGCACCCAGCCTCGTGAGCTAGGAGACAGGGAGGGGAAGCTGAACAAGGTCATCACAATGAAAGAGGAAGTGATCAGTGACCTGCTATGCCACTTGGATGCGCACAAGTCTATGGGATCGGATGGTTACATCCAAGAGTGCTGAAAGAGTTGGCAGACGTGCTTGCCAAGCAACTTTCCCTTATCTACCTGAAGTCATGGATAACTGGGGAGGTCCCAGTGGACTGGAGGGTAGCAAATGTAGCACCCATCTAGAAAAAAGGCAGAAAGGAGGATCCAGGAAACTATAGGCCTGTCAGTCTGACCTCGGTAGCAGGGAAGGTCATGGAGCAGATCATCTTGAGTGCCATTACAAGTCATATAATGGACAACCAGGGGATCAGGCCTAGTCAGCATGGGTTTAGGAAAGGCAGGTCCTGCCTGACGAACCTGATCTCCTTCTATGACAAGATCACCTGATCATTGGATGAGGGAAAGGCTGTGGATATTGTCTTCCTAGACTTTCAAAAAGCATTTGACACTGTCCCCCATAGAATTCTCATGGAAAAACTGGTGGCTCATGGCCTGGATGAGCATACGATCTGCTGGATCAAGCACTGGCTGGATGGGCGGTCCCAAAGAGCGGTGGCCAGTGGAGTTAAATCCAGCTGGCAGCTGGTCACATGTGGTGTCCCTCAGGGCTCAGTGTTGGGATCATTTCTGTTTAACATCTTTATTGATGACCTTGATAAGGACATAGAGTGTATCATCAGCAAGTTTCCAGATGACACGAAGCTAAGCGGGAGTGTTGATCTGCATGAGGACAGGGAGGCTCTACAGAGAGACTTGGATAGATTGGACCGATGGGCCAACGCTAACGGTATGAGCTTCAACAAGGCCAAGTGCTGGGTCCTGCACTTGGGCCACAACAACCCCATGCATCGCTACAGGCTTGGGGAAGTGTGGCTGGAGAGCTGCCTGGCAGAAAAGGACCTGAGCGTTCTAATTGACAAGCGGCTGAATACGAGCCAGCAGTGTGCCCAGGTGGCCAAGAAAGCCAGTGCCATCCTGGCTTGTATTAGAAATAGTGCGACCAGCAGAAGGAGGGAGGTGATTGTCCCCCTGTACTCAGCACTGGTGAGGCCACACCTTGAGTGTTGTGCCCACCTCAATACAAGAGAGATATCAAGGTGCTGGAGCAAGGGCAGAGGAGGGCAACGAAGCTGGTGAAGGGCCTGGAGAAGAAATCTTATGAGGAGCGATTGAAGGAGCTGGGACTGTTTAGTTTGAGGAAAAGGAGGCTGAGGGGAGACCTCATCACTCTCTACAACTACTTGAAAGGACACTGTAGAGAGGTTGGTGCTGGTCTCTTCTCACAGGTAATTAGCAATAGAACAAGAGGGAATGGGTTCAAGCTGCAGCAGGGTAGGTTTAGGCTGGACATTAGGAAAAAATTCTTCACAGAAAGAGTGGTCAGACACTGGAATAGGCTGCCCAGGGAGGTGGTGGGAGTCACCATCCCTGAATGTGTTTAAGAGTCATTTAGATGTGGTGTTAGGGGAGATGGTGTAAGGGAGAACGTTGTAGAGTGGAGTTGATGGTTGGACTTGATGATCCCAAGGGTCTTTTCCAACCTAAATGATTCTATGATTCTGAGATTTAACTTAGTGAATTAAGTTGTTGCTGTTACTGTAAGCATTTGTATGTATCTAAGAACTAGTTGTGCCAGTGGGAGCAGTAAAAGGGAAGAGAAACACTGAAAATGTCTGAAATGCCAGAATATTTGAGTAGATGTTTTGACAAAGCAGCTACTTAAAAATTACACAACATAGGAAAAAGACTTTGCACCTCAAATGAAGTCCTAACTCAAAATAGCTGGTTTTGTTATTGCTAATAAGGTCACATCCCTTCACATCACACTGCACCTCTTCATTTCTTCTGTTGAATAGGACTTTCTAACAAACGATAAATCAAATAGCAGCAAAAAATGTAATATGTTGGTGTAAAATCTGCAGTAATCTGCTCAGATTGGAACATATGTATTTTGCATAAACATTATTATAAACATCTCAACAAAAATAATGGTGTAGAAGGTTGAAGTGACAACTCAGGCTATTATCTGCCAGCTAACATACTTTGGAATTCTAGTAATAAAGATGTTTTCTGTAGTTGACATTGAAGCTCACAGACTGATGCCACCAAAACTAGAAGGCCCAGACATCACTGGGAAAGCAATTATCCATATAATTTACAGAACATGAGTATATAAATTGTTCGTATATGGCTAATGATAGCCTAAAGACATTTAAAAACATATCATGTCTTTGTGATCTGAGTAGGTTTTGGATGGAGTGTAGGAAGATAAAGGAGAACCATTAGGTTCTTGACACCAAACCGAAGAAAATCCAGTCTCTCCAGCAGAAAAATTAAGCAGGACTAGTTAAAAAGTTTTGCAGATCAAAACCCATGCACCTTTGGAAAATAAATATCAAAATCAGTGAGAAAAAACAATTTCAGACAGACTGAAAATCCACAGGAATTTGGAAATTTGAAAAGTAAGGACACCAAGAACTGACCTGTCCATTAGACTGTGAAGGTATCAGTGTCTTAGAAAGGCAGTAACGGTCCACAGGGAAGAAGCAAAGGCTCCAAATGCCTAGTTTTGCAGAAATCACAGAGACGCCTCCATTAGGACGCTTTCCTACCCATGTCTCCCTTACAGTCAATGGACATTAACACAGGAAGAGATTGCAGCCTGAATTGTCTTCTAGAGGCATCTCTTTCTCTACTGCCAGCAGTGGGATTTCAACAGTCTGGGATCTTAGATTTGGGAACTCATTAACACAATGAATGACAGCTTACTGCTTTTCACTAGGGATGGCAGCTATGGGCCGAGACCCCTCGTAGCAAAGACAAAGCAATGTCATAATAAGGTCTCCTTATTATAAGTTTATGAATTAGAGGATACTTGAAAAAGATAAAATATTCTTGGTTTGGGTGAAATATAAATAAAAATTATTCTCTCATTAAAATCGTTAATCATGCAGAAATGATGGACTATATTAAATACACTTCTATTCAAATAAAAAGGGATGTAATCCTTAAAATGGAATTTTTATTTTAGTAGCCTGGCATAGTCTGAATTGTTATTGAGCTCATAGACACTGTCTTCAAATGTAAATGTAAAATGATACATTTGAATGTAGAAAACAAAAATAAATATTACATGACAGAACGACACCAAAAGATCCATGTAAAGAGAAAACATGTTCAGGCACAAATTGCATCATTTTGGTATTTTGAAGAGTTTCCATTGTCACAATAGATCTTGCAGCCTCACACTGAGAAGACTGTTAACATTTTTAAATGTTAGTCTTCCACAGCATTAGCGCTTAGCCCAGCGTTGCTTAGTATTTTCATTGAAGATGAAAGGGCATAATAAGAAGTGCATAAGATATGGTACTAGAAGTAGAAGCCAGACGATTTTTAACTTAGAATAACGCACAATCAATTGTTAAAACAAATAGTTGATGGCTTCCTAGGAGCAATGCTTAAATCAAAGAGGTCAGTACAGAAGCAACAGATAGCATAGCTGTTGGTCTGGTCTTAAAATGCAGGAATTCATAAATATAGATCTATTCTACTGGAAGACCATGTATAAATGCACTCTGATTAAGAATATGTCTCAACTCTTCTAATAAAATTCAGTGGGATTTAAACATGTTTAATTATAATTTGTATAAGGCTGTTTATCTGAATTGAATAAAAAAGAACAATATCTGATAGAGGAGATACATTGGTTGTTAACTGAGAAACAGTTGAGAAAAACTGTCTTCCTATATCAGTTTACACTTAGGAGGCTGATTTGCATCTTGTCTGAATCACTTTCTCCTGGATCATTGTTTGACATAAAACAAAAGGCTAAAGAATTTTTTCATTTAAAATTACCAAAAAAATAAAAGTCGTCTTTTTTTGCAATAGAGAGCCTGAAAAAAGCACTAGAAGTTTCTTGTTTGGGAAATCTGAAGCTTGGATGCTCTTTGCTCAACTGAAATGCTGCAGTAAATTCCTCACCCTCTCTGACAAGACAAAAAAAGGCAAAAAGTGAAGGAAATCAGAAGAAAAACTTGTGTACCTCAGTGGAACGCCTTCTTTTTCCCACCATAAACTGTTGTATAATTCTTTAACTGAAATCTAAAGGTAATCTGGTATTGTTATTATAAAAAGGAATAATTCTCTGCTTTATGAGAAATAAATACAAGCTTTACTCAAGAAATCTAAGAAGTAGGTTTTTGTAACTAAGAAGCTTTTCTGTTCTTCATATGGAAAAGTATTTTGACTTGAACAAAACAGGAAGGATAACAAAAACAGATGTGTTTTTTAACCAACCTGAAAGAGCTGAATGTATGGGTCACTTATTAAACGTACATAAGGTGCAATGAACAATACTCTGTATTCTAAATTTTAATTCAGGATAATTTCAATTATAAAATAATCAGAAGTATTTTAAATGTGGAGAATGGTTTAATTTTTATTTTAAATAAACAATAATAAGTTCAAAGAAACAAAAACCCAGAATGTATTTAACTTAAAGTAAATGCTGTTCCTGAGTGTATGCTGTGTATGCCTCCCACCTCAGAGTAGTGGTGAGTCCCAAGTGCCGCAGAATGAAAGAAATTTTTTTTAATTGTTTAAACCTGGATTCCCACAGAAAACGTCACACCCGTTCATCCAAGAAGGAAAGCAGTTCAATACATGGTTTTTACTTCATTAACCTCTGCATAGACTTCAAAACAGTTTGGAAGAAGCTGATACAGACAGGCAATTTTTTAAAGAACGTTAGTTATTTACTCTTTCTTTTGCTTGGCAGTTGTCTAACTGCACTGCATCCAGTAGTACTCTCTGGTAGCAACATTCTTGAATTAAAATACAAGCTAGGCTGTTGAATGGCTGAATACTCTAAAGACTTTCCAAAGATAACATCTGCTCTAGAAGGCTCAGTGATAACATAACATTTAGAGAATCAACACATAATTTCTCAGAACAGCTTTGCAATTTTTCCAAATCAATATAATTAATGTATTTCTGAAACTGTCTGCCAAGCTTCACAAACCATGGCAAAGTGAACTTACCCTGAACTGGTAGAATATGATTTATTTGCTTATGGTAAAGCATTTGAAGAGTGATAATTGATTTTCTCTCAATGCTTCTAGCATATGTCAGGGTTATTTGAAGAGACTCTGGAAGACTTTGCATTATAATTACAATCCAAGAACCATATCTAGAGTTTTATAAGCTATTATCATCTATTTGGGAATGGTAAACCTGGTAAGTGTTGTCTAAAAAATCTGAATAACCTAAAAAAAAAATCCTGGTAAAAATTAGAGTAAGACCTGAAATGACATCTGGGGGAAATTGTGCAATATTTCATTGAAATCTAAAGTATTTATTTCTCCTAGTCTCATACAGATAACTGGCATTTTGAACATTCTCAAGTCCTCCAAGAAAGAACTTTCTTAGTCAGTGATTTATTATTTAAAGAGTTGTTTACTGGACAAGACAATACAGTAGTCAGTTAAAAAGCTAAATTGTGCAATATCTTTGAATAGTAACTCTCTATCTACTTTTTTTCATTCTTAATGATACCTGAATTTGTTCTCATGGTAAAATCACACTAGTTAGAATCCTTCCTCAGTCTTTACTGTATCTGTACGAGGTTGAAGGGACACCCACCATCAGTTTACCCTTCACCTACTGCCTTAAATTCTGAGCTATATCACCAAAGGACTCTCCCTCACTGAGGACAATTATATCTTATCAAAAGAGTTAAATGGACACTAGTGGAAGAGTGTGACCTCTCTCAGAAATAAAATCCACTGGTTCTTTATTCATGCATAACTTTTGAAATATTGAACAGTCTACTCAGCAGGAATAAAGTCAAGAGAATCAGCAGTAGAAAAGACGAAGAACTCAGATCCGGCTATCTTTCATCAGCAAATCTACAAGATACTGGTATTGAAAGCTAGGCTTTTACTAGGTAAATTATAAGATTCTAATAATCATCAACTGATAGTACCATTGCCCTCTCTGATAAGAACAAGTTTTTTTTACAGTTAGTAATTTGTTTGACAGCAATTTCTAGATAATCAGAGTTCCACATAGAAGTTCCCAAAATTCCTGAATATACTTTTTCAGCCAGGGCACATCATTCAAGTTTTGTCAAAGAAAGTGATAACAACATTGTCAAGGAGATCCCAATAAAGAGAGGTCACTGTCCTCTGAAGTATTTTGTTGTTGATGCTACTGCAAATCGTTCTGCAAATCTCTGTGACCCAGAAGATTCTCTTGGAAAGGGACCTTCTAACTATGTTACAGATACAGTGAAGTCTGATATCACGATGGCTAAGGAGAGGCCATGCAGAAAATCCGTACATGAGACAGAAGCCAACATACAAGCTACCAAGCAACATGGGATTCTCAGTGTTCTGCCCTTCATGCAGCTAAGTAAACCCTTTTTCTGTAGATAGTTTAATTCTGAAGAAACACAAATCACCCATCTGTCCTAACTTTTGAAGGAGATGGCAGTGAACAAGAATATTTATCAACAAAAGAAAACAGGAAAGCAGTTATGTACACCATGCAATGCTCAAGTCTATGCGATGTTTAGAATGTGTCTATTTAATATAAAATATGGAACAATCACTCACTTAACAAGAGTTGTGCTCCAGATTTGAGTTTGTAACATCTTAACGGAAACTGAACAACAATCAAATATCTTCTTAAATAAAATGAACAGACACTAAAAAAAGCGCACATTAATACATCTGTATACGGACCTTCACAGCAATCTTGCCACATCCTGAGGTCCAGTTTAGGAATGTCATCACAGCTACTATATCCATGTGGGAATTCAGCCACCTTAAAGACATCATGCTGTACCCTGGTTATGTTGTCACCATTGTCACACAAAACTCTGGCAAGAGATGTCTGCTTGATCTGAGTGAGCTGAGCAGGCGTGAACACACCTGGGTTCTCATACCATAACCTGTAATCTCACAGAAAAGACAAGTTTGTTAGTAAAAAACCCAAAACATGCAGTTTTCCAGAGATATTGCAATACTGTATTCAGAATTTAATTAATTATTCTGTAAATCCTGTTCTCAACTTTACATTGTATCTGAGGGATGTAAGTGCTTGGTGTCACTTCAGGCCTACTTGGTGTCATGCTGACACTCTGGAAGAGCCCAAGTCTCCAGCAAATCCTTTGACTTCTCTTCCAGTCTCATTTTGATGTCTTGGGCATCTTTGGACATCTAAAATGGCACTAGATTACCAAGTTTAAGGTTCTTTTAAAGGTAGAGGCTTAAATTATCACAGATTTCTTTCTCCAGACAACTTTCCTATAGGTATGAAAAAAATTTTGATAGAATTGCTGAGATTACAAGAATGGTTAATCTATACCTAGGTTTATTATCAAAATAATCTGTTTAATTATTGTTTAATTTACTAAGGAAGTTTTTTTTCTGTAAAAATATTTTAATGGCTACATTAATTCAGGGACTTATTAACATATGCTCAGTTAATTCATTATATTGAAGGAAGAAACGCTGTGGTTTTGAATAATTTATTTTTCATACATAAAGGGCTAAAAGCCGGTTACCAACAGAAAATATAAATAATACATTACTATGAAAAGCAAGCCAGCCATAGTAAAGGAAAATATTTTAAGTTACTGTCCAGGATTTGAAAACATTTTACACTATTCTAACATCTAAGATTTGCTCACTGTGGTATCATTTACGTCTCACAAAACTGTAAAGTTATAATTCTATAGCAATACTTTTTTCCACCTGTTTACACCAAAAACAAGTAGGAGGATCTTCAAACTTTATGAAAATCAATAACAATTTTATACTAAACTTAGAAGAATGGTCAACAAATTTCATTTTACATACTTATTGTATCATTTTCATAAGGCACTGAACAGTGGCCATTGAGTTTCCAAGAACTAGGATCAGAAAAACAGATTCTGAAATTTCCCTTGTGACATGAAGTCAGACTCCCTTCAAACATCACTCCTTTTCCCTGCACAGGCACATTTGTTTTGCGTGGTGCTGGCAGCTTTGATCCTCTGCCCTTTGTAAAGGCTTTTCAAAGAAGTGAAAGTTGCTTTCATTATGTCTAATAATATTTTACTATTTGCTGGCATGTTGCTTCAAAACATTTGTATTCTTTGGACAGCAGAATCCCATTTCCTATGTTCTCCTATAGTTTCTAAATGTTTTTTCAGAAAAGAAAAAAAAAAAAGAAGAAATGTTTTTGCTGGAAAAATGTAAATGGACAAAAAAAGCAGTATTATTATCCTGTTGTGACACAAATAGGTACTTGTCACCAGCAATCTGGAGCTCATACTGCATATATTTCTCCTTTTACTCCCTCTGCCTCCAAGCGTAAGAGTTTTACGTTTCACAGCTTAATTTTTAAACAGATTTTTATGTAAGAAAGTAGTTTTTTAAAAATGCATACAAAAAGGCTTGTGTTACTGACTACAGAAATAAAAAAGCCTTTATAGTATCTTAAGTAGCAATGTTATAACTTACATAAAGCAAATAACATTAGATAAAGTCAATCAAATCTGATTTCCAAAATTCTTCCTCTGTTTCCCTTTCACTAGGATGGGACTAATCAGCATAAGTATTTCTAGCCCCATGATAGCCAAAAACCAGAATTCTGGGTCACAAATTATGTTAAAATGAGGGAAATGTTGATTTTCAGATTCCGAATGAGTGTGATGAAAGTACTCAAAGGAGATCTGTCTGCTGTAACAACAGCAATCGTAGAATCATAGAATGGTTTGGGTCGGAAGGGACCTTAAAGATCACCTAGTTCCACCCCCCCCTTTCATGGGCAGGGACACCTCCCACTACACCGGGTTACTCAAAGCCCCTCCAACCCGGCCTTGAACACTTCCAGGGATGGGGCATCTACAGCTTCCCTGGGCAACCTGTTCCACTGTCTCACTACCCTGACAGCGAATAATTTTTTCCTAATATCTAACTAAATCTACCCTCTTTCAGTTTAAAACCATCACCGCTCATCCTACCACTACACTCCCTGATAAAGAGAAGCGTAGCTTTCCTGTAGGCTCCCGTCTTTCCTGTAGGACCCCTTTAGGTACTGGAAAGCTGCTATAACGTCTCTCTGGGCAGAACAACCCCAACTCTCTTAGCCTGTCTTCACTGTGGTCCTCCTCTGGACTCACTCCAACAGGTCCATGTCCTTCTTATGTTTGGGGCTCCAGAGCTGAACACAGTACACCAGGTGGGGTCTTGCAAGAGCAGAATAGAGGGTCAGAATCACCTCCCTTGACCTGCTGGCCATTCTTATTTTGATGCAGCCGGGAAAGGATACGGTTGGCTTTCTGGGCTGCAAACACTCATTGCTGGCCCATGTTGAGCTTCTCATTAACCAGCACCCCCAAGTCCTTCTCCTCAGGGCTGCTCTCAATCCATTCTCTGCCCAGGCTGTATTTGTCCTTGGGATATCCCGACCCACTTGCAGGACCTTGCAATTCACCTGGCTGATCTTCATGAGGTTCACATGGGCTCAAGAGGTCCAGGTCGCTCTGGATGGCATCCCTTCCCTCCAGGGGGTCGGCCGCGCCACGCAGCTTGGTATCATCAGCAAACTTGCTGAGGGTGCACTCAGTCCCACTGTCCATGTCACCAGCAAAGATGTTAAACAGCACAAGTCCCAGTATGGACCCCAAGGAACACCACTCGTCATTGGTCGCCACTTGGGACATTGAGCCATTGATCACAATACTTTGAATGCAGCCATCTAGCCAATTCCTTATCTACCAAGTGGTCCATCCATCAAATCCAGGTCTCTCCAACTTAGAGACAAGGATGTCATGCAAGACAGTGTCAAATGCTTTGCACAAGTCCAGGCAGATGATGTCAGTTGCTCTTCCCTTGTCCACCAACGTTGTAACCCTATTGTAGAAGGCCACCAAATGTGTGCAGGCACGATTTGCCCTTAGTGAAGCCATGTTGGCTGTCACTGATCACCTCCTTATTTTCCACGTGCCTTAGCAGAGTTTCCAGGAGGATATGCTACATGATCTTGCTGGGCACAAAGGTGAGACTGACTGGCCTGTAGTTCCCCCTGTCTTCTTTTTTTTCCCCTTTTTGAAAATGGGGGTTATGTTTCCCCTTTTCCAGTTGGTAGGAACTTTACCAGGCTGCCACGACTTCTCAAATATGATGGATGGTGGCTTAGCAACTTCATTCACCAGTTCTCTCAGCACCCACAGATGCAATTCATCAGGTCCCATGGATTTGTGCACCTTCAGGTTCTTTAGATGGTCTCAGACATGATCTTCTCCTACAGTGGGAAGTTCTTCATTCTCCCATTCCCTGCCCTTGCCTTCTGCGACTTGGGCAGTGTGGCTAAGAGCACTTGCCGGTGAAGACTGAGGCACAAAAATCATTGAGTACTTCAGCCTTCTCCATATCCCAGGTAATGTGGTGTCCTGTTTCCTTCTGGAGAGCGCCCATGTTTTCCCTAGTCTTCCTTTTTTCACTGATGTACCTACAGAAGCCTTTCTTATTGCCCTTGATGACCCTGGCCAAATTTAATTCTGTCAGGGCTTTAGCTTTCCTAACGTGATCCCTGGGTGCTCGGACAATTTCTCTGTATTCCTAGAATCATAGAATCTGCATGGTTGGAAAGGACCTTTGAGATCATCAAGTCCAACCATACACACACAAAAAATCCCCTACAATCTCTGCCACTAGAGCACGCCCTGAAGTGCCAAATCTACACGTTGCTTAAATACCTCTAGGGATGGTGACTCAACCACCTCCCTGGGCAGGCTGTTCCAGTGCCTGACCACTCTTTCAGTAAAATAATTCTTCCAAATATCTAATCTAAACCTCCCCTGCTGCAACTTCAGACCATTTCCTCTGGTCCTGTCATTATTTACTTGGGAGAAGAGGCCAACACCCACCTCTCTACAACCTCCTTTCAGGTAGTTGTAGAGGGCAATGAGGTCTCCCCTCAGCCTCCTCTTCTCCAAGCTAAATATGCCCAGCTCCCTCAGCCTCTCCTCATATGACCTGGTCTCCAGACCCCTCACCAGCCTGGTAGCTCTCCTCTGGACACGCTCCAGGAATTCAATGTCCCTCTTGTACAGAGGGGCCCAGAACTGAACACAGCACTCGAGGTGAGACCTCACCAGTGCCGAGTACAGAGGCACCATCACTTCCCTGCTCCTGCTGGCCACGCTATTCCTGATACAAGTCAGTATGCTGTTGGCCTTCTTGGCCACCTGGGCACAAGGCTACATGTCCTTGCTTCCACCCTCTTTAGGCCTCTGTTTTGTGTTTGAGTTTGTTCAAGAACTTTTTGTTCATCCATGAAGGCCTCCTAGCATTTTTGCCCGACTACTTCTGTGTTGGGATGCATTGTTCCTGAGCTTGGAGGCAGTGATCCTTGAATATTAACCAGCTTTCTTGGGCCCCTTCAGGGCTTTATCTATTACATGGTACTCTCCAAGCAGATCCCTGAAGAGGCCAAAGACTGCACTGCTAAAGTCCAGGATAGTAAGCTTGCTGTGTGACCTCCTCGCTGCCCTAGGGATCTCAAACTCCACCATCTCGTGGTCATTGCAGCTAAGGCTACCCTTGAGCTTCACATTCCCCACTAGCCCCTCCTTGTTGGTGAGAACAAGGTCCAGCATTGCATCTCTCCTCATTGGCTCTGCTATCACTTGGAGAAGGAGGTTACCATCAATGCATTCCAGGAACCTCCTGGATTGCTTATGTCCTGCTGTGTTGTCCCTCCCAACAGATATAGGGGTGGCTGAGGTCCCCCATGAGGGCCAGGGCTTGGGAACGTGAGGCTGCTCCTATCTGTCTATAGAGGGCCTTGGTCTTCCTGGTCTGGTGGTCTGTTGCAGACCCCCACTGTAATGTCACCTGTCCCTGCCTTCCCTTTAATCCTCACCCATAAGCTCTCGGTCAGCTCCTCATCCATCCCCAGACAGAGCTCCATGCACTCCAGCTGGTCATTGACATAAAGGGTGACACCCCCTCCTCATCTCCCTTGCCTGTCCTTCCTAAAATGCCTGTATCCTTCCATTCCAACAGTCCAGTCATAAAGGCCATCCTACTATGTCTCTATGATGCCAATAAGATCATAGCCCTGCAGGTGTGTGCGCGTGTCTAACTCCTCTTGTTTATTCCTCATGCTATGTGCGTTTGCATAGAGGCATTTAAGTTGGACCCCCCGATGAAGCTGACTTACTGGCTGGAGTGGCTGGAATTCCTTTGTGCTGCACTCCAGGTGCTCTCCTGCTGATCTGTGATCTTTTTCCAGGCCCTGGGCATCTATTGCTGGTGCTGGCATCAAATTGGTAGGCATGGGATGGCTGGAGGTTCCCTTTCCCCGGCAACTTTTGATTAAAGCCCTCTTCACCAGCTTGGCAAGCCTCTGACTGAAGATGCTCTTCCCCTTCTCTGATAGATGGAGCCCACCAGCCCCCAGTAGATCTGGTTTCTCAAAATGAGTCCCATGGTCTAAGTTGCTGAGTCCCATGGTCTAAGTTGCTGAGCCCCTGGCTGTGGCACCAGTCCTGTAACCATTTGTTAACTCAACAGATTCGACTGCTCCTTTCAACCCCTTCCCTTCGACTGGCAGGATTGCTAAAAAAAACTACCTGTGCTCCAGAGTCCCTTACCACCAATCCCAGGGCTCTGTAATCCTTCTTGATACTCCTCAGACTGTTTCACTCATCCCCAAGTGAAACCACAGCAGTGGATAATACTCAGCGGACGGTACAAGTGTTGGTAGCATTGGTGGCATCCCTGATATGAGCCCCCGGTGAGCAGCACACCTCTCTAGAGAGTGTGTCAGGTCAGCAAACGGGTGCCTCCGTACCTCTTAGAAGAGAGTTGCCTACTACTGTCACCCATCACCTTTTCTTAGTTGCACTGGTTGTTACAGGGGGAGCAGCTCGGGCTGCCTTACTCAGCTCCAGCATCTCTCCTGGTGACTAGTCTTTCCTCTTCAGTCTACAGAGCGGTGAAGCAGTTCTGCAAGGGCACCTCAGGTTTTGGGGGAAGTCTCTTCCTCTTGGCTGGTCCTTGCCATCACAAGCTTCCATTCTTCTGCATTACTGGCCCCCCTCCCTTCTCTGTGTGTCACTGTGGGAGTTCTTGGTTGTTTGGCTGTGGGCTGTGGGTCCACTGCAGACTGTGCTTGGAACCAGCTGTCTATCTCCTTCTCAGCCCCACTGATGCTACGCAGCCTCCTCATCCCTTCCTGCAGCTCACCCACCTGCTGCAGGCGGTCCTTCACCCAGGCCCACCTTTTGCAGGCAGGTCTGCGCCTATCCCTGCCCCAGGAGGGAGGTCTAGGCAATGACCATTTTCTTACTTCAGGTACTGTAGAAACTGAAAATGAGAAATTGCTCGTAATGTGCATGTAAAGTAATTTAAGAACAATTATCAAACTCTGTTCTTTGGGATAGCCTCTCTGCTTTTAATACTCTTTTGGTGCACAGATCACTTACACTGAAATATGTATAGGGGTTATATACACAGAGGAACGCTTTTCCAACCCATGCTTACGTAATGAAGATGCGGGGGGGGGGAGTGTCTTAACTACTACAATTCCTTTGCCAATAAAACACTTAAATACCAATGAAAGGAGATGAGCAACATCCACTTTTCAGAAAGGTAAGTGACTTGATTAACTGGTGAAAGGAAACTCATTAATTAATTTTTATCTTGCAGTCCAATGCTTAAGCAGCATGTGTTGGCTGTGGTGCTTTTTGGACGTCAGTATGACATATTCCCCACAAAAAGTTATGGATTTAAAAAATAAATTAATCATAGCTTCTTAACAGTACTTTAAACCTGCATTCTTCATCTTTTCAATTACACATTAAAATCATAAATGAAAACAAGATGCAGCTTGATTTGGAATCAAGACATTGCAACTGTTATTAAACATCCTCAATTTAAAATTACTTTTGGTTTCCTTGGTATTTCAATTTACCTGTCTCCATCCCGAATACGCCTAAACTGTGTGCTTAACAGACACATCAAAGTTGGCCCCAGTCGGCTCCCTGGAACTAAGTCTTCTACCATCAGAGCAGGAAATAGGTCTATGTTCAGTGGGGAACCATACAACCTGTAAAGAGAAAAACATAAATATCTAACATCAAATATTTTACATTTAGAAAATAAGCAGTATGTGGTAAAAATAAGGGCAAGAGATGTGAACAAATGACAGTCAAAACGACAGTGATTGTGCTGTCTTTTGTCTACAACCTGTGGGTGTATACACCATAAATGCAGGTTGTATCTGAGAGTAACATCACAGGGGTCTGCAAGTCTACCACACAATTTCCTTTCTCCTAGTAGCTTTCTTCTGAATTTGTAGAACCATTTATTTTTCCAGCCCCTCTGTACACTTTTTCTTTTACTGTAGCTGAGACTAATTCTCCGTCTTTGATTTTGTGTAGATAAGCTAGGAGTGGCAGGAAGCTAAAGACTAATTTTCAAACACTGATGCTCTAAAGAAGAGCAGATTACTGGTAGCGAAGGATGTCCACATGAAAATACAGTGAACAATATTCCCGATTGTTTTACTGTACAGAATGGATGGAACCGAACATGTAAATACTTGCATGAGACTGACATTAAATAAGACCTTACATTGAAATAACATTCATATTTAACAGCATTTATAAAACCCAGATACTTCAAATTAATACTTTAATGAACGCATACAGTATATATTAGCTTCTTATTGTTCACAGAGATATGGAAGTGGAGAAATTGTCTGCATGTGGGAATTTCCCACATCTGTTTCCTGGTACAGATGGAAGTTTCTTTAAAAAATTCCTTTAGCCCTTTCTTAACAAATATTTTCTTCTAGATAAGACATTTAACTACTAATTTTGCATGCACATTTAGAAAATTGATTGTTTTTCTTCCTCTCAGGCTCACCTGCTAAGTTTCTCCCTGATTTCAGGATTCTTAATTTCATTTTTCAGATCTTCAAAAGTCTGAGCTGAAGAAAGATTACAGTAAACTCTAAAATCATGGTAGGGAGGAATTCCATGATCTCTGCCTCTCTGAATATTCATAGCTGCCAGATCTAAAGCCACAGTACGTGCCATGGAGAAGAGTCTTTCTGTTAATTCTGTATTGAGTAATTGTGATGGGACACGCATCTTACCAGCAACACCAAACAATCCCCTTAGAAGTGGATCAATGCCTCCTTCATTTACAATCCGAAATGGAGAGAAGAATGCCTTATGAAGAGGTAGATGGCCTTGTGGAATAGGTTCAAAGTTCTCATCCAGTCGATACAGAAAAGGATTAATGAGTGTGTGACCAAACCTAAAAGCGGCAGTTGCAAACTCATTAGTTATGCCAGAATTAACACTGGGATCATAACCCTTATATTCGCCAAGCATCTTCATGCCTACCTCTCCAAAGATCTTAGGTAGCCAGTGGCTAAATGTTATGTGTTGCATTTCTGCACCAACAATTTTGCGTGTTTCATGATATATTGTGTCACCATCCCAGTGTGGATTGAGTTGCAGTAGCTCTGTGGCAATTCTGTTGTGTTCTCTAAACCACAACGTGTGGATGCTGGTAAGGCCCAGCTGTTCGTTAGAACGCTGATCACCAGCTAAAAAGCAGGGAATTGGGCTCTCATTTTCATCTCTCATACATTCTGTCGGTGGGCCAGTAGCAAATGGAAGAAGGGGCTTGCCAGATCTCTGTACGATGCCCTGTCTCAGAAGGCCCCTTTGACTTGCCAGGTCTCTGATTTCTAGTGCTTCGTGGTCTGAACTGCCATACACATTGGATGCATCGATGTATGAAGTCAGCTGGTTGATCTGTTCTCGTGGGTACACAGAATTCATCAGGAGAGATGTCATGCCGCTTCCACAAACCGGACTGGAGCGTACAAAAAACATACAGCGTGCACCATTTCGAACTCTGGGGTCATTAGGTGGTATCATGATGGAAAAGCATGGAGGATCATTTGTACAAACTGAACTGCAATGCTGACCATCCGAAAACCTGGCCTCGCTTAGGGCAGCCACGGTGAGGTCAAGGTCGTGGTCAAGAAACTGACCCCACTGCATGAGCATGTGAGTGTACTGGTCATCGGGAGTTATTGTTTCTGTTCCGATCAGAGTAGTTGAAACCAAGCGAGGCATTGGGAGTGCAAAGCCATTAGAGAGCCTCCTGGGTTCAATTCCCCGAGGCAAATTAAATCCATTTTCGTAAACTGACTTTAACAGACGTTCGAAGGCTGTCAGAGAAGCGCCCCACATGGGATGCTGAAGATTGTTGCATGTTCCATCATGTGTCCTGTACTTCTGGTGGAAACACATATCTGAGCAGTTGTTCACTCGTCGATGGGCTGTGCAGCCTGAGAGATTCGCTATCAGATTCAAGTACTGTGGGGATACAAGGTCATTATAGTGATAACCTGAAACCAGAAGAGAGACAGAGAGAAAGTCAAAGACTTCATAGACTTATGGTCCGCACAGACTATGAATTTATTTGCAATTTTATTTTATTATATTGCATTTTCCACCAGATTAAATATCCCTATTGTTTAAAAAGAATAATAATAATCACATACACACATATTTTAGAGTATTAGATCATTTAAGCAACCGCCACTATTATGTCAGGAGGGAACTTTGTAAAATGCTCATTCAAGTACAACTTTCAAAACGTTTACAAAAGAAGCTCATTTCTTATTTGGTCACTTAAGAAAGCAGAGATATTTTCAGAAATAAAAGTCTCATATTGAGAAAAATGGGAAGTTTTCCCCCGTGTCACTAAAAGCATTTAAAAAACTACCAGTAACATTTACATGGATTTCAAGACTTTATCTTTTGAGACTTGATAATTCACTGAACATTACTATTGTAATGCTTTATTACAGCATTTTTGCTTTATTTTGCTTTATTACAGCAAAAGTTGCATAATTTTAGAAAAAAAAATCATCAGAAACCACTAAAGAAAATCACAGGTAATATAGCTAAACAGAGGAGCGATCTCTAGGACAAGTGGTGTGGAGTAACTCACATTCACATTACCCAGAACTAGTTTCTAAAGCAAACTGGTGTTTGTGTAACACTTGGCACAGGTTTCCTCTGCAATCCACACCATTCACCTCTGGGACTACAACACACTTATCGCTTTCCTGCCTTTTTTTCTCAGTTCATAGAAAAATAATATATACAAAATATATACTGTAATTCATTAGAATTATGTTTTTATAACTTCAAACTAAGGTGATGTGTTGCATGATCTCTGCTTTGGTATGATGGCATGTGGAAGGACTGAAGACTTTAAGGCCTCTTAACACAGTGTTGGGTGACCGCAAATAGCGGAACAGTCAGGCTGTGCCTCGTCCCTGCTGCCTACCAGGAGTCATTCTAACAGTGATTTTTTCTTTGAAACATTTGGTCTTCATTTCAGGAAAAAAAGTCATTAATTTGTGTAGCTGTAGCTACACTATCAACTTGCATAGACCAACAGAAATGTGTCTGTAGAGTGAAATTTTTGATGTCGAGAAAGACATCCCTACTGTATCCATTGTGCAACAGCAGCAGGTTTCCTTCAGAAAAGCTTTACTTTGTTCTGCTGGACTGAATGTGGCCCTGGACGACATTTTTCACATAATTTGAAAAGAATCCACACTGTTCAAGACCACACCACAACTCACACCAAAGCACAGTAAGTGGGGACAACTGGGAGATTCACTTTAAATGGGTCATGCTGATCCAAAGCACAGGCACGCCTGGAGTGATTAAGGGATATATAGTGTGGATGAGAGAGGTTCCAGGATCCAGGAGAGAGCCCAAGAGGTAGAATATTTGGCATGTAGATGTACTTTTAGCCAACTAGGAACCATCATACACCACCACGATTCCTGATGTGGAAAGCTTGCAGTTAGGAGTAAAACCGAACAAGCGAAATAAAAGCAGAAGGAAAAAAGGAAATGAGTGAATGTACGGTGGTACTGTGTTCCCACCACAGGCCCACAAGGTTACCACCATGATGGTAATCACTCAAGAATATGAACTGAATGCAGTTTTGCAAGAGGTCAGGAAATGTCCTGAGCTCGGTCACAGCGTGCCTGCAAAGACACTGACCTTCATCTACATTCAACACATAAATGCGTGCTAGACACACTGCTGCGCTCTGCTAATTTCTACGGTGCAGGGCAATTTCAAGCAGACCACCTAAAGCCCCTCTTTGTCTTTGCCTTGAGAGGGACTGGATTGCTCATAGCTGCTCAGCTGGGACAGGACCTGTGCTCAGTCAGGGGATCTATGTTTTCTCAGCCTCAGGCTGCGTGTACCCCAAGTGGTTTACAAGTCAAAGCAAGGCAGAGACCAAGTGCTTGCATTACACAAAACTAACCTGTTCTTGCAGACATACATAAATTATTTTATGGAATACTCCAGACTAGGAAAAAGAAAAATAAACCACAGAGCAAAACCAGTAAGTGCCGCTGGGTAATGCAGCAAAATACACTCTTTGAGGATATTATTGATAACATATTATAATATGCTGGCTACTGGGGCAGTTTAATTCTAAAACTACACCCAGAAAACATATCTTCTTTATAACAACACTCCTTTTAAAGTGACCTTCATTCATGCTGGAGTTCTTTCCTTATGATCGTTACTCACGCAGTCTACATAAACATGCGTCTGCTGTGGTTATCCTGGTTGCCAGCCACATTTCTGAAATCAACTTGACTACAAGCTTTGGGTGGAATGACCTTCATTACCAATTTAAAATAAAATTTTCAGCTTCTTCGTTTAGAAGTTCAAATTGGAGGCAATGTCTCATCTATGGATTAGAATCAATGGCTTTCTGAGCAGAGTGGAGGCTGCCATAAATGCCAGTCTCACACCCTTAATTACCCCTTGCATTGTAGACACAAATTCTGGCTCTGCTTTCTAAACGGATGGGTGCTGAGCATTAAGTTGTCTAACTCAATTCACATAACATTAGCTATAACTTTTTCAAACTGCAAGGAAGATGGCATAGAAATATAGATTAGAAGGGACATCCTACTCACACCAAGCTCCTGCTTGAAGCAAGGCTGTTTCCAGCACTGGATCCCTGTCTAGAGGGCTCGAAAACCTCCAAAGACAGAGTCTGCCCCGCCTTTCTGGATAAGCCGTTCCAGTGCTGCACTGGCCTCCTGGTGAGAAAGTGTTCCCTAACATCCAATCTGAACCTTCCAAGCAGCAATTTGTGGCCATTCCCCTTGTTATACAGTCTGACACTGCAGAGGAGAATTTGGCTCCATAGTCTTTCCTTAGGATATTCCAAGATTTTACATAAAAAAAAGTCTCTAAATGGGAAATTGTCAGGTTTCTCAACTGTTCCCAATGCAAAAGTGCTAAATAACACCTTTCATTGGGCTCTGCATTTTGAAATAAACCCAAATAAGGACAAATATGAGTATTAAAATCTGAGCATTAGGTTATTTAAATGAAAACAGATTTATTTTACTATTCAAGTTTTCCTAAAAGCCAGGTTTCTATGGATTTTGTAGGGCTGAGAAGCAATCTCTGGTTGTGAACAGAATTTCCAGTTTCACAGAAAGTTGCCTGATTTTGTGTTCATTAATTTGTATTTGTATGCTTTAATGCCAATTTTTGGTAAACTTTAAGTGATTGAATTTCACTATTACAAATCCTAGTTAAAAGTAGTCAAGCAATTCTCACACATCAGATTTCATATATTCCTAGTGTTCCATATGCTTGCATATGCATCTAATCAGAGAACCACATTAAATCAGGTTACTCTTATAAACACAAGCCTTCAAAGAATTTTGAGTAAGTTTTTGTGGTAAAGTATTCATCACAAATTATTTACTCAGCTCTAATAATGAGTAACAAGCTTCTTTTACTAGCAAATGTTACAGTACTCCAAAAGCTTGCAGTCTTTGGTCTTATAAATACTTGCCTAGTTCACGGTCAGAGTTAAATTTTTCGGAAGTTACAATAAATACTCAATTATAAACATCAAAAAGAATATAATAAGTAAAAATATTTCCTCTAGATTTTCAGTGTAGCTTTTGGCTATGTCTCAAGTCTCAAAAGCTCTCCTAAAACTATCATTATTTCCAAATGCTTCAGTCCCGTGTCTCAAGCCTATCCACACACGTATCTACACACATTAGTTATATATGCTCCAGCTGGACTTCGTGAATTTGAACTTGGACTCCAATAACTAAACCTCTCATTTTTCTGCTCTTTATAAAAAGCAGCAAAAAATGTATTTCTCATTACATCAGATCAGTGTTAAAGGAAACAATTAGCTTAGTTTGATATGCACTTAAAGAATGAGAGGCAAATAATTCTTTGAATACTATTGTGGTACATGCAGAAACCATGGTTTGTAAAGTATACAAATCCTTCTTGTTATATCATCTTTTCTCCTTGCCAAGGCACGCTGACACTAAATGGCTGTACTTAAAGAAACATGGACAAAATACTGATCGTTTTTAATACATAACAGAAAAGTTTGTACTGCTATGAAACAATGGTCTTAATGAATTAACATACAGGAAATTAACAAACAGAATGCATTATGCACTTCCATTATACCAAATTTGACCAGTAGAAGAATCTGAATGTAAATTTTTCCCTAATATGTCAATGCGAGGAAAAATAAAAAACACTCTACTCTGAGAGCTCTAACAGAGTTACACCCCACTGTAGCAATGTGCAAACCAAGGACTGAACTGGGCAAATATATATTTGGAAAAGTTTTTCAAAGTCACATACTCCACTGATTTCAATGTAATGGTTCTGCAGTTGGGACCCAGACTCAGAAAATAAATGTCTCTTGAAGTATAATGACTTAAGAAGGCAAATACACTTCAACACAGAAAAATAAGGAAATAGTACTGACTTGTTCCATTCAGGTCAACCATTAGACCATCTTGTACATGATCTTGAATAAGCTGTAATGTCCTTTCAAATATTTCCCCAGCTCTTGCTTGCTCAACAGTGTATGGATCCCTTGGGTATCGAAATAAGGCTAGCAAATCATTTGGAGAACGAGGACGACTGACAGATAATTTGAAAAACAATAGTAAGCGTACACAGGAGTTACAAAATAACAATAGTACATAAATCATGTAAATGTTCAGCAACATGATTAGTACATACCTTGGTTACTCATCTCAATATGGAAGGCAAACAAAAAAATTAATAAAATAATAAAACATTAAAGATTTAGTAGCAATTAAACATTTAATAGCCTTTTAATACACATTATCTCAGCAGAAAAACTGCTGCAGTAAATAAAGATCTCAACACGAGTGTTTAAACGATAGGAAATCTTACATGTTAAATTGCCAGTATTCCCAGAACTAACCAGATGCTAATGTCATTTAAATAATAAAATGGTTTCTTGTTTAAGAAACATTCCATTATTTCTAGTACACACAAAAATTAATTTTGACTTCTCAATAAAAAAAAAAAAAAAGGGGGATACCTGTCAAACAGATGTGTACGTGTTGAATTTATTGCTCTGTCAACAGTCGCAATTGCTTCCACAATTGATGTTTGTACAAAAGGATCTCCATTTCGGCTGACATTAGGAACTACAGAAAGCGGAATTCACATGTTATTGCAAAAATGGCCACCCACAAAAAGATACTTCTATAAAACAGAGTCTAGACACGACATCATTTATTTCAGTTGTACAAAGTAAACCCCTGTTCTTTAAGCATTAGCTAGTCCAAATATAAAATCCTTAGCCATTTTGGAATTCTATCAAAGCATATTACAGTAGAGCAAAATTCATTTAAAACGGAAGCTAATGTAAGTTTAAGAGTCAGATTGCTTATAATTCTAAAAAAAAAAAAAAAAAAAGTGAAGAAAAATGCATACAGCATTTAACTGTCCATTAATTAGTCCTCCAATTTCAAGTAAAAATGACCAAAGAAAAAAAGAATTATTATTAAGGGTTTTTTTCTGGTGTGGTGTATTATCAACTTTCAGGTGTTGATATCAAAAGCCTGACCTATAGTCACTGAAATCAATGCAAGTATTCCCTTTGATTTCAAGTAGTACTGAATTAGTAATGAATTCAATGTAAGAATTTAAAGAGTTTACATGACTGTGTTACAACAAGTGGAAAATACTGACAAACTTAATTTGCCTTTTAGAATTTATGCATCACAAATTTGAAGAGATGTCACAAGAAAATGAACAAAACACAAAAAAACCCCAAAATTAAAAAGAAAACACAGAGTTTTATATATTCCCAAATAGCTACAGTAAATTTACATTGCTCCTCTCCTGAGCATAGTCTAGTAAGCAACACACGTTGATTTTAAAGGGCCACAAATATTTTACTTACTTTGCTCATTACTTTGTTTTCTACTTTAAAATTATTTCGCTTTTTAATGCTACTTTAAAAATCACATGCTTAAAAGCTATTTAACGACTGCATAATACTGGAAACTCACTAATGCATAGGCCCATTCATCTGCCTTTTTATGCAGCACCCAGTTGCAGCTGGATGTTTGTACAACGTATCTAAGACTAATAACCTTCCTTTCAGCCTAAACCAAGAACTACCAGATCCAGGGGCAACAACTAACAATTTCCAGAGTGTGTTTAGATTGGAAAAGTCACACAGGAAGAAGGGCAAAGTAGGGAAAAAAGTCCAAAGCAAATAGACTGGAATAAAACCAGCAGATGTACAAAATCAGCTGACATAAAACCCGTTGTGTTTGCAAGCTTTTCATGACTTTTTTTTTTTTCTTTTCTAGGCAGTATTTCATTATTCCTTCATAACTGGCAGCTTAGGCTGTGTCTGTATAAGTTTCAGAATCTAGAACTGGGTAATCAAACTTAATTATCTATACTGTCAAATAAAACAGTCCCTGGCACACTCTACAGCTGTAGCTGAAGCCCCTTTCTCTGCCCTGAGGCTGCTGACAATGCATTCCCCCCAGCATTCAAAACCGGGCGACCCTTTCTACAGTGCCTGATTGGCAACAGTCCCCGATCCAACCTAATTACTAACTGCCCTCCTTGCTTGGCAGCTTCATTTTCAAAGCAACCATACAGGAACATTATCACATAAGCTACTTATTTTAAGGAGAAATATCATTTACAGGTTTGCTACCCTCATTTCAGTTGTTTTGGAGAGTGCCTGTGTGCCACGCAGTTAATACTGCAACACAGTATTATATTTTTTTAAAGAAAAAAAAAAACACAACTTTTTTTCTATGCATCTCCAGAGTAACTGAGATAACTGATTTTTATAGACTTTCTTCTGTAGACTTTGTGTATGTGGATGAAACCTTATCATCAAATGATTCCCAGTCCTGAAATTTTTCTCTCAGAAATCATCTTTACAGATTGAAGAAATATTATTTTTGATAGAGGAGGGGATAGATTGATAGTCTATTAAAAGCAACTTAAGCCAGGGAACAGAAGAGTTTTGTTGATAACCATGTGATTGGTGTCATGGTAACCGATGCATTAAAAAAATCACTGATATATATGTACGAATTTAGTAAACAAAATACAGAACCTTAGACATAACACAGGGAAACAATATCCAATATGTTAAAGAAGTCACTGCTCAATGCTCATTTTCCAATGATACAAAAATATTGTGTCATATTTTATACTGAAAGACAAAAAAACCCCACACAATTTCCTTAATATTTTCCATCAAAATGAGTCTGAAAAATGAGCAGTTTTACTCAATAAGTGAGAAAGGCATTTGGGTCAATCTGTGTAACAAAGTTATTCTTTAGCCTTGCTTTATTACCAATTATTTTGTATTAATAATTGATAACTATTATTTGCCACTACTACTTCCAAATAATTGGAATAAGCTCAAATATTCTCCTTTCCTTTCTGTTTCCTCCTTGAGCTTCCTAAGATCATTATGACTTTCCTGAATTCTTTCCCAATGGTTGCAGCCTAATTTTTAAGCAAGCGCCGTAAGTGCCCGTTTAAAGATGCCACAGAACTTTTTGTCAAGTTACCCCTAGAGATTAGACTGTGTATTCAACCAGCAAATTCTAATAGGTCTAGATAATATCTCAAGAGGAAAGTAGTATGACTAACTGGAGCCCAAAGCATTCTTTGTTTTGAAGCTTAACTCCTAGAGACATTTTGGCTGACATATTCCCATCTTACTCACATCTGTGCAGACAGTTGCCTGCATTAAATGAAGAAAGAGAAAAAAGAGAGGATTATGGGAGAAAAAGAAAAACAAGAGAAAGAAGTTAACATTTGATTAACTTTTTTTGCCTCTTATAAATTAAGCAATTAGAATAAAACTAATAATCTAACTCATACCTCTTAATCATACACCTTACCATTAACACTAAGCACCATACTAACAGAGGAGTATCCTATGGTATTCCGGGCAACACATTCATATCGACCTTCATCAGCTGTTCCAACATCGCGAATGGTAAGAAATCCCTCCAGACTAACATGAAATTTTCCACTCTCAGTTACCTGTACTCCATCCTGCAGCAAAGCACAATGTTTAGTTATTCTAAACACTATTTTCAAACTTGAATTTTTGTCTTCTTTTCCTCTTTTATTTTTACATTTTATTTTGTACATTTTACATTTCTATTTTGTATGCCAAGATAATAGTGAAATATGTTTAGATAAACTTATATCAAAAACTCACATACTGTTATGTTGACAGGAGGACTTGAACGTACTTCTAAATTGTACAGTGTATTTATTTACTTTTATAGTAAAGTAAATATATATAGTAAATACTATGTATTTACTTTTAAAAGTACTCATTATTATAAATCAAAGTATTTTAATAGTTATAGGTGCTCACCACATAAAGTTTAAGACCCAAAAATAAGATAGCACCTCTTGAGAACATATATATTTGATTTTACTCAAAATTACCCAACTAAAAAAGATCTCAAGAGCTTTATATGTATCCATTCTTCACGTGCTATGCATCTAAAAGCTATTTAAGGTTCATTGAAGTACATTTTCTAATGCTCACTAATTGAAGAGAAGAAGATAATCCGAAAAACTGAAGAACAATATTAGCAACCACCGATAACTCTGCTAATAACTCTAACTAATAGTTTGATATAATAATTATAGCACCAATGGAAATCAAAGCCACAGAGAGGTTACCAAGAAGTTACTGAAACACGTCCTGGTTGAAGTGTCAGCCTAACAGTGACAAAGGGCTGAGCAATACAGTACTTTTTTATTGCTCTGCATCCATAATATCATTGAAAGTGTGAATAAGAATGGAATATTCACACAGGAGTGTCACTAAAATACATAGGCATTTTAAGGCCTACAACATGAATTTTAGCTGGCCTGTATAATGATTTGCATAACCATATATATATTTTTTTTTATATATATAAAATTCAGGTTTGGTAACCATATACATGGTCTGTGTTAAAGATTTGCTTATCGAACGTCAGGTAACATTTTCAGACACCAGAGCAAGCAATAATTTGACAATGTGCATTTTAAATAGCTGGTCATGAAGACATGGAAAGGCCACTGCCTTTCTGCAACAACTGAACAACTATCTAGTACCTTGTTCCATGTAATTACTGGCTCCGGCTCTCCTTGAGCACTGCATGGGATCTGCACATTTGTGCCAACCTCCACCGTCATGTCACTGGGAACGCTGTCAAATACAGGAGTCACTAAAAAAACAAATAATACATTGACAAGGAATGAACACAACTTGTGCAAAAGATGATCTAAAAAGAGGTCAGCACTGTTTATTTTTTTCAGTTACCCAACATTTCTTAATCTATAACCCTGTTCTGTATGCAAGTTTTAGTTGCGTACGAGTTTGTCTTAGAAATAAAATTACTAATTCCTGATGTCTGCTTCAGGCTGATTTTTAAGTACTCTTAACTTCTAACAAAACAGGCTAGTAGTTGCCAAAAACACTGAAGCTCCATAAATTTAAAGCTCTGAAAAAAATTTCTGTGAATAGCTAAATCTGAACAAATTCACTGGAATGAATACCCCATCAACTTCTGTCAATTTTTTAAAGTTTTATCTTTTTAAATAGCAACAACACAGATTTCTGAGATGATAAAAAGCAAAAACTTTCCACAAATTCAACTGGATTTCCCCCAGCCTGACTTGCTGAGGAGCTTCACAGAGCTCCTACCCCCCCCTGCCACCAATGAGCCCTAGGCTTTAAAACATTGAAAAATCACCTTCAATTTCAAGGGCACAAGGTACACAGTTACATAAACCCAGTGTGAAGAAAATTAATGCATTTTTAATCTTAATTTCCTTCAAATCCAGATTGCCATCCAGCACTCAGATGCCATCATAAGAAGCACATACAAGATTATAAAGACATTAAGAATTGTATTTCTGCTGTATTTTGAGGGGAGTGGGTGGGGGCTGCGCTGTTACAGAGAAGTATTTGGCCATGCAGCATACATTTATACTACCAACCAAATCTGGCCCTGGTGTTAAATTGTTTGTACGCAAATGGCTATCAAGAAACCATTTCAAATAAGGCATCCAGAGGCAGGCATCCACTGGGAGGTAAGAGAGTCTGGCTCTGTGGATGTGAGCTGTGTTATGCCAGCAAACAGACCTGGACCGTTAATCTGTATTCATTAATACAGATTTCGCCACAGTGACCACTGACTAGACACTCCTCAGACGAACAACCCTTTTCTTAGAAGACCAAAAGAAAAATATTCTCTTCTAGCACAACTGAAAATAGCATTGCAATGAATGTATGGAGAGCTCCAATTTCAGGCTGCATGTGCAGACTTCAGTCTTGTATTTCCTATCTCTTGATGACTGGATTTTGCGACCCGAGCTACACAAAAATCATTTTATTAAACTTTATGCAAGTTCAGTGAAGTTTAACACAGCTGGAAGGCTACAAAATTTTTTTAAAATTGAATTTGCTTTTATGAAATTTTAGTCAACAATTTTATGTAGGTGAAAAAGCCCTCAATTTCGACAAATCAATCTCCCAGTACTACTCTTTAAGAAAAATCAATGGATTTTTTTTCTGACAAACACCTAAGCTAAGGAAGACATTTGAGTCCCTTTCACTAAAATACTGTTTAAAATTAGGTCACGAACAAGAAATGCCTTGAATTAAGTGTTTAACCTCCTTGCATTTGGCTAAACACAAGAGTACTTTACTAAATTATAAACATAAATATGATTCTAATTAATCCTAGAAGTAGCTTACTTAAAATTTACTTGAAGAAAAGCAGAAGAAAAATGGACTGGTTTTGTTTTTTTCCTGTGTTAGCCTATTTTAAGTATAAGGAATGACTTTTCATCACGAAGGTCATTCTGCTGTTGTAAAATAAAGTGTTCTGTTTCTGGATATCAAAACATTATGTTAACACTGTTTAGTTAACGGCATAAAGTCTTATAAGAAACTGGTCTTTTCACAAAACAAAATATTTTCCCAAGCATAGGAACACTGTCATCCTCAAAGGAAACCTCCATTCTTTACAAAAAAGAGTAAATCAGATAAGCCTCTTTCACAGAACACAGACTGTTCTAAAGGAATGATACTCAGTACAAATACTGATAAGTATCCATAAACATGATTTATTAAAACTCACCTGGAATCTAAAAGTAGATATACTCAGAAATAATGATCAGAAATGTGAAAGGTTAGCAATACCCTGAACAGCAAGTTTTTCAAACAACAAAAAATATAGTCTCATTCTACCAAGCTTTCATCAAAAAAGGACAGGTTTAGTAAGTTTATGTAGTCTCCAAGTGACTTTGAACAAAGTCTATCGGGGCACATATTAGTTTTTATAAAGTGAGCGTGCGGGACATGCTCAATTTATAAAACTAATAATAAAACACCTTATAATTCAAAACCAGCAACACAGGAATCACGCAAAATGCAGCAAAAGTCCTGAAGAGAAACCCAGCACTATTCAAGCTCTGTTTCAAAAGGTTTTTTAATTTTAAACAAAAATAAACTACTTCATATTAACATTTTGTGCCATCAAAATAATTAATTCTCAATCTTACATTTTAGAAAAAAAAAAATCAAACACAGTACTACTATGTATTCTAGTGTTAGCTTAAATCTTTTGGGTTTTTTTTTTCAGCAGCTGCACATGAAGAACATACCTCTAGGCTGTACGGTCAGGTACACAACAATTCGTTGGGATCCGATAATATTGACAGCCTGGCATTCATACTGTCCCTGGTCATGCAGAGCAACCCTGGAAATCCTTAGGGTTCCAGAGGATAGAACTAAGTGCCTTCTGTCAACAGACAACTGGCCTCCTGAAACAACAGAGCAACAGCATTTGCTATTTATAGCAGTGCAGAACAAAGTCCCTTTGTGTCAGAAAAAGGGAAATCCAGAAGATTTTAAATTTGATAAAAATTGGAAAAAATTACTCTCTTAAAAAAAAAAGCTTGAAACCTTTACTTCTCAGAAGATAAACACGCAAAGGAAACAACACACACATATGTACATAATCATAATCCTGATCTCTTGTCTGTTTGTGGTAGAAATAAATATTTTCATTTAAGGAGCATGATAAAGCAACGAAATGAGAAGGCTTCATAAGAAGAACAGCAACAGCTATTACTGTTCATTTCGTATGACTGCCATGTGTGTAAGACACAATTCATCCCATCTGCCTAGGCCATCTAGAGAATCCACAGAAAAATACATACAGCCCTGAAAAAATGGAATATAATAAAAATTAAATAAAAAGCACATCACTGTCTGTACCCTATTCTTCCTTTCTGGACGTTTCATTTGATCAGAGCAATCTTGGTAGAGGGAGAAACAGGGATGTTATTAGCATCAAAATGATCAAGAGTTTGCTAAAAGTCTGCTTTATCTACCATAATTTAGAATTTCCTAAGACTTGTTTTGCCTGCTACAGCTATTTCATCTGATTCAACTGGAATCTTTACTTACTGATAAAACACCCACTACAGTATTTCTTCCCACTGGATTTGTCTTAATGCCTGTACTGCCACAACCTGGTAAAACAGTTAGCAGGGTGCACCCCAGTGTTCCCGTCAATCCACATTAAGTGACAGAAATGCAGTTATACGGACGCCAGTTACAGGTTGGACTGTTCTGGTTCCTGAAGAGAGCACATCCCACCTAATTTCAGATCTCCAGTTAATGAGAGCCATCTCCATTTCTTCTGCAGTGAACTGGCAGTGCTAGGTATGGCCACGTGATTTGTCTCGTATTTCTTAGTTTATTATTAGAAATCTATCACGTAGACATATATTTTAGTGACTCTTTTTTACTGAATAATGAAAAATGCTTGGGCAGCTAGCTTCTGTGGGACACCTTGTCTTTTCTACCTAAAGCAGAAAGAGACGAGCCCTATTTCCTTCAGAGACTGAAGCATCTAAAGAAATACATGCAATACCTTTCAATGCATGAATGACTTCAAAATGACAGCTACACTATTCTAGTAGTTTAAAAGTAAAAACGGAACACGCTTACCTCCTTTAGTCCAGGCAATAACAGGCTGGGGATAGCCTTGCGCTTCACAAGGGAAATCAACAGTTTGGCCTTCAATCACTGTTTTGTCTTGAGGAGTGACAGTAAACTGAGGTAGAGCTACAGAAGAGAAAATAAACTGGTTTAAAAATAAAAAACCAACTGGAAAATGCATGACTGCCTGAAATTACGTCCCGTTTCCTATGTGACTTGAATAGCTCATATTGATGGGAAAAGAGATGCTAATGGGACTCTTTTATATTGTGACCGCTATAGGGCAGAGTCTTAGGGCAGCCACTTGGGCAACAGGAACATCTCCCTCACAACCTGGCCCTGGTGTCAGTGAAGGCCTCTGGGATCTACTGCCATAGATCCAAAATAAGAGGTACAGTAAGACTTGTAAGAATCAAACACAGTGTTCCCTGGATTAAAAATATACCTTCTTCTCTTCCCCTCAAAAAATCCTCAGCTAAATTGTGAAGAAAATGCAATGTAGCCAAAACCATCCTGAGATGCCTGTTTTCTTCTTTACACAAAAAGGAAAGCAGTGAGTGCAGTACTGGCCAACTTCTGCAGTAACATCATGGCATTATCAGTGTGAGAAGTAATTTGTTCAGCTCTCAAAACACAATCATCCATTGATGAACAATAAATAAACAAACCACATGGACAAGTTGTTTTGTATAGCTTTAAAAACTGAATGCATTAACAAAGAATTTGCAACCTAGACTGCTTGCCAACTAGAGATCTTAACATGAGAACAGAAACAAACTTAAATTTAAAGGTTAATCAAAATGTTTTGCAAATAGAAGTTCCAGCATGAAAACTTTTGCAAAAAATATTATCCATACATATATATATATATAGAGAGAGGAGGTTTTTGATATATTGTTCTTGAAATACTTCATATTCATACTATTAACATACAATACGAAAATTATTGCGATCACAGTAAGTTATAGTACTTTGACTTTTGTTTGCACAAAAGCTGTGCTAATGCCTCAGCTGGCAGACTGATAGTTTCCACGAAACTCAGCAGAAAATGTTTCCACATCCACTGCAGTGCCTACAAAAGAAAGGCAGCAAAAAGGTGTATTTGCAACTCCATTTCTACTACTCCAGGCACAAATTCTAATCTCTAGGATTGCTGCCTGTTATAGAAAAAATTTAATCCTCCACAAATTTGACACCGTATGTTTACTCCTACAGGCAAACAAAACATAATAACAAATAAACATATCAAAACAATAGTGATTGATTTCTGAGAATAATCTATGAAACTTAACTTTCAGAGAATTAGTACATAATATCTTACTCTGACTGAAATGTATAGCATATTTCCTATAGGCTATGCTAGAATACTGTAATTGAAAGAAAAAACTCTAACGGTTTTAGTTTGGCTCTGACAATTAAGACAAAACCTCACAATGTAAAGTAATATACTCTTTTTAATATGTTTTACAGCACTTCACTCCTAGTTTAACGTTACTCACCTTGGACTATAATGTATGCAGTCGCATGGATATTATCTATGCTGTTAGTTGCAAAACAGGTATACTCCCCACTGTCCTCCTGCTTCACGTTTTGTATGTAAAGCCCTCCTGAGGGAGTTATTGTGACACGAGGGTCACTTGGCAAAGGGGTTCTGTCGCCTTTGGTCCAGGTAATTCGCGGCTGAGGATGCCCGGTTGCACTGCACTCCAAGGTAACACTCTCTCCAACTAGCACTTCGGTATTTTGTGGGTGAATCACAAAACTTGGCCGGGCTGTAAGAAAAAAGTGATACCTAAATATGACTTTTAGCTCACATAGCACTAATTTAGCTGAATATTGCAATAGTTTGGGGAATCTAGGGTTTTTTTAATAACTCTGTTCCAACATACTTCTAATCTTGGTGCAAACTATGTTTCGCTTTAAGTCTAATCTAGCTGCAGAAATTTATAAATACCAATAGATAAAAAAATAAAAGCTCATATAATTGCATTGATGTTTTTTCTTCACTCCCATTAAAACAATTTTCAAACACTTCATTCTCATTTGATGATCTTTATAAAGGTCTCTTCAGAGGCATAGACACTGAGAACCCAGGACAACAAACTGGCTAAAAATTGCCATAAATGCACAAAAAGACAGAACCGATTAAGCTACATTTTTGTAACTTTTCCCAACTATATGTGTGCTTTGTGGTGACATTTTAAATTTACCTGATGAGAGCATCAAAGCAAAATTTTCTCACAGCGAAGTTTGGAATTTAAAAACACTACAGTCCTGGACGGGAATTTAGTGCTTGCAAGCGTGAAGCACTGGCTAGACAGAGATTCAGGGTAAAAAGCTCCTGAGCAAGGATGGCTGCACAGGGTGTGCCAAAGCTTTCATGAGTGGCATCTTTGGAAGCCTGTGGTTTTCAGGTATACAGAGAGAACATTACTGCACTGAGCAACGTCGCAAGGCAACAGCATCTTTTCCTAACCCTTCTACAAACAGCATACACGACTGTCATCATAATTGCATAATGCAATTATGATATTAATTAACTGGCTGATTTTCATTTTTGTTCTGGGGATATTATAACTTCATGATCTAGTTCTTAAGTTGCCCAAGCATGAGAAATCTACATGTCAAGAACATACCAGAGCCAAAGCATCTTATATTTAGCAATCTATCAAAACAATTCTCTATCTGAATGCAAAATTCAGACTTGATGTTCTTTACCTGGTGACTCAAAGTATCTAAGAGTAACTTCCTGAGTTTTCACTTCTCCAGCCACATTTTTTGCCATGCACTGGTAAATGCCTTGGTCTGTTTCTTGAGTATTCTGAATCATTAATGTGCCATCATCTAGCAAGTTTAGACGGGAATCTTCTTTCATACTGAGCTCATTACTGCAAAGAAAAGAATCTGCTGGAGTTAAACCTTTAAATCACAAGCACAGAAAACTGCCAAATAATAAAACCCAAAATATATTACTCAAAATAACTTGGAGGAAAAAAAAAAAAGTTTTACCGTGTTAAGTAAAATAATAAAACTTTTAGTTTTCTCCTAAAGAGAAGAAGAGGACAAACAAAAAATGGACCAATTTTGCTTATGCAAGTATTACATCTTCAAAATGAAAAGCTGAAATACTTTTATGAGTAAAAGCTTACAGGGAAAAAAGTGAACAAAATACACATACCTGGTCTCATTTTCTTGTAAGGCTGCTCTAACTGGCGAATCAATTTAAAATGTTTCCGTTGGAAGTACATGGCTAAGTTCAACACTCAAGATTCTTTCTACTAGGAGAGGGGTCAGTTGCTATAAAACCATCTTTGTGCCAACCTCTGTCTAGATTGCTCGAGGAGCACTAATGATAATTTGTATGATTATAATTTCTACTGGCTTGAAATATAAATTGAGATCTTCAGACTATACCATGGATACGTTTCTGTGGTATTAACTTGCAACAGTTAGGGGTTTTTATAAAAGAACTGTTTCTCCCTCCATCCCTCACTGCATGACGAAGAAAGCACAGAGGAGGGATGAGATCTCACCCCCTATGTACAAAACCCAGCCTGCCTGCTGATCTATTCAACACACCGCTCAACAGGTCAATGGCTTTTGACTGAAATCTTGCCATATCCAACTACCTTGCAAAGAGCTTTGCTCTCATTCATGCAGCCAGGAAACAAGCCAGAGTCAATAATCCCACACCCCAAGCTCAAATTTCTTCTTAAAACTCTTTCATATGTGTATTCTGAATACATGTTTTCTTTGTTTATTATAAAAAGTACATGAGCCAAAGAAAATTTTAATGAAATAATTATACCATCCATGTTCAAGGCTCTGCTCTTGACATACTCCATAATTGCTGTGCCCTTGCTGCACATGGGGTTCTCACTGACATCAGCACAAAGCTACAGAACGGGGACTCTACATTGTTCCATTTTACCAGCAACTAACAAACTAAAATGGTTCATTTGCTAATACAAAATGTGAGGGAATATATTTTCCACATCAGGTTCTCTATTTGTATAAGAGCATTATTAAGCCAAAGTCTGATTAATCTAGTGGTAAACTCGCAATTCATGTGTGTATCATAAATTCACATCAGTTTAAAGGGGGGGGATGTGCTGCCACGTGGCTGGTCCAGCCGTGCTGTGCCCAGCGCTGCTGGAGGAGCCAGGCACCGGGCAGAGCTCCGGCAGCCCTCTGCAATGGGCTGGCCCTTGGGCTGCTGAGAGACACACATCCTTCACAGGCCCTTCCCTTCATCTCCTAAGCAGTGATGAGAAGCAATGGAGCAGAGGTTGCCCAGAGAGTTATGCCCCCTCCAGCCTTGGAGGCTTTTAAGACCCAACTGGATAAAGCAACCTGGTACGATCTGCTTTGAGCAGAAGGCTGCACTGGAGACCTCCCGAGATCCCCTCCAACCTGAGTTTCCCTACAACCCTGTGATGAAGCACTTGCCTGCCCTCCATGTACTGGTCTGAAGAGCCTGGAAATTGATATAACTCTCTTCTCCTGGACTGGAGCTACGCCTTGGAGGAAAGCTGCCCCCCAGGAGCTGGGGCTCAAGGAAAACCTTCTCTGAAGCCTAACTCTTATCCAGCTGGAGTCCTTTAAAAAAGTAGCTTTCACTCTGCCTCAAAATGTAGGCAAACACTAGCTAACCCACAAACCACACATGCGAAACATCCATATTGTATTGCCTGGTACTTGTAAATGATTTAGTTTTAACAGGTGTGAGCAACTTTGCAGGTATAGCTACAGTCAAAAATCTTAGAAATAGTATTATATTCCTAACTTAATCTTTTCTAAATTTATCAGCGCTTAAGTGTTTAGAATTACTAATGAAACAGATCTGGACCATTATTACTTCATATACTTCTTTTAATCATAATATGTTTCTGCTGTAACTATTCCATCTATTAGCATGTAATGTGTGTGGACACGCACCCAGAAATGTACACACACTCAAACATACTTACATCAGGTTTCTCTCTTCCTCTTTTAAACTTACTTGTTTCGAAGCCAGATAATTTCTGGTTTAGGATTGCCTTCAGCTCTGCAAGTGAAGTACACCGTATTCCCTGAGGTAACGTCCACATCCTGAGGCTCTGATGTAATTCTTGGCCTCTCTATATAAACAATAAAACGTATAAGGAACTCTTACTTGTTTTAAAACTACCAAAGAATGGTAAATAAAAAAATTTCCATACACCTTCTAGAAAACGATATTTCACAAATGTTTTAACTTAAAATATTTATACACTTAATCAGTATTAAACACACTTTTCCCTATGCAAAAGTGACTGTAGGCTTTCTGACTTCCTCCATTGTTCCTTAGGACCTTTTAGCAGACTGGAAATGGATTGTGCAAATTTGTATCAAGTTTTAAAGTAGCTGATTTATTTATTTGAACAGAGGTTCAATTTGCTTATGAAGGAAAAACTTTAAAGCAGCAAGCACAAGCGCCATTTAAAATAACTTCCTTTAGATAAGTATCAGCGCCTAACCTGCCTCCTACAGAATAATTTGTCCAGCTTGCTTCCTGCAGTTTACATATTCAGGCTCCTTAGATGTGCAGCGAGCTGGTAGGATGCCATGTGAATTATTCTTGCATCAAATCCCCTTTTTACTATTGTTTTCAATAAGCTTGTAGACACCTACGGTCATAATTTTCATGATCAAAATTATATCCAATACGTAACCAAAAGGACAATTTACGTATTTTTATATCTTGTTCTCATCACTTGTCTGGGCAGGCAAATGCCCATGGCTTGATGCGAAATCTGTATTTTGATTTCAGAATAGAAGAGGTGCTGGGCTGAGCCCTGGGCTGCCCAGGGGGCCAAGCCTCTGCACCCCTAGGCTGAAGGAATACAGATGAACAAAAGAATTATTATAAAAGTGCTTATCCATTAATCCTTCACTGACAGACGATTTTAGTGCCTGTGCAGGGCACTTCTTGTAAGTACAGCTGAGTAAAAAAGAAATCCAGTGGCCCGACTCCAATTCCAATAACATCAACAAGAGTTTTAACAATAAGATCTGTGAAATCAAGAGCAATTCCATACAGCTTCTTTCTTCCCTTTCCCTTGTGCAGAATAAAGGACACCAAACAATATTAATATAACACCAAAGACCCTAGCTGACAATCCTTTTATGACCAAACTGAAATACAACAAGGAAAAATAAACTCTTTCCAGACAATCACATTTAGTTCCTCAAGGAGAAATTTCAAACACGGCTCCATTTGTTTCATTAGAGATAGGCTGAGGGGTAAAAGCAAACAGTTCTGTCAGCAGCAGACAAAAACTGAGAAGCGGCACAGGGCGATTTCTGGAAATAATCAATATTGACCAGAGGTGGTCAGTGTTACTGAAGAGAACAGAACAACAAATTCTAACAAAAAATAAAAATACAGTTTAGGTACGTTTAAAACATTAAAGAAGCCATCAGGAAGTGGCAAACCCACCACAGTTAAGTTCTTCTGGTGTTATTGTGGCCACTGATCTTCCCTGGATCCTTCGTGGATACTCACAGGTCGCTGCTGCTTGAGCGTTACCCGACTCCGCGTACGTCTTCAGCAGCTCCGCCAGCCACAGGATTTCGCAGTCACAGTGAAGGGCGTTGGAATCCAAACGCCTGCACAAAACAAGCAGCAGCCACAGCGCCTGTTAGCTTATTTTGCTAGGATCAAAGCAGTTCTGCAATACCAGCAGCGCCTTTATCTGTGAATGCAGACCACGGGCAATATGGAATACAGCTGACGGTTACTTGTTTATATGCATTCTGGTAGTTTTTATTATAAAAATGCGTATTATTTTTACTGCTAGGGTAGGAGTATGTTCAACATAGCAAGCACCTAAAAAAAAAATAATTTCTTTTTTAACTCCAGCACCCAGTGAATAAATCAGGTTTTATTTAGATGTTATACAGACTTTGCTTAAATAAGGAACTTAAACCCTTCTCCCCACATTTTTTTCTGTTTAATACTTATTACTGTAGTAACTTCACAGCTACCCTGACATTTTTACAACTTCCCATTTTGCTGATCAGGCAACTGAGACAAAGACCCACAGTTTTATTTAAGCACTAAGCTCTTGTTGAGTTCAGTGGGTCAGTAATGTCGTAAAACACCTGCCTACTGCAGATAACGAGAACCTGTAAATTCTGTTGACTTTTTTTCTAGTAGTGAAGGGCCCTGTTACAACGTGGAGCGCTGCACTTTCTGCTGTAGGGCTCTGTACGAAAAAAAAACATTAAGTACAGAAATCTGTACCATTAAATATATCTATATATAGATTGGAAATAAAATTGCACTACAAAGCAAACCTCAGTTTGGTGTATCTTCGGGGGTAGTAAACTTTTTGATCATTTTGTCTTTCATATTTTTTTTAACCTCTTGTATAAATGCCCAGATACTATTTCTTCCCTGTTCTGCTACGAAAAACAGGCAAGAACAAGCGAAACTATTTTAAAAGTTACTGTACAAATGTCTCCCAGTATATCAGATGTTACTGGTAGAATTCAAGTCTGGAACATGAAAGTCACGATGTGACCTTTAGAGATAAGGTGTCCCAGGTAAGAGGATACCAGATCAATCCTGCCCAGTGTCCTGTTCCACTAACAGCCACTATTACAATTCCCCTTCACCTAGGGATTACGTGAAGAAGCATCACTTTCTGTTTGCTTGAACTCCACAAGAATTTAAGGGAGGTATGAGTGAAGCAGCTACTACTGGAAGGTGCATATATCACCAAAATTTACTTCATTCTGCCTTTTACCCACAGTTAAAGGTATGGTTTTACAACTGTCCTAAACCAGCAGGATCACCTTCATGCTAAGTCTCTTGTGATCTCTTTCCTGGTGACTTGCTGCCCACCACACCCTCAGCAGTCCTCTCGGAAAGGGGGGTATGAATCCATGACTGCCTTTCTCGAAACAGCAGTCTTGTATCATTTAAAGAATGCTTATCCTAGATCAGTGGAGATCCAAAGCGAGGGATAAAAAAACTCTCTGAAAGTCACCTTACTATGGTTACTCTTACTGAGTTCAAGTTTTCAAATGCTACTGAGGGACTATGAAGCCTCTAATTTTCCAAGTTAATGGCATTTCAAGAACTGTCTTCTAAAGTTCCTTTTGAAAGTAATACTTATATTCTTGAACCATTGAGCACCTTTTTACAACCCTGTTTTTATCATCAGATAAAGACAAATAAAACAATTAAAAGAAAATACCAAAATAATCAAATATTGAAAGACACCATAGAAGGATCATCCAGTAAGACATAGACAAGAGGGGGACCCCCTAACAAAATTAAAATAAAAAAAAAAGAAGGATCCCTGTACATTATTTACTCTACAAAACAAGACTATATGATTACAAATAATTCCAATACAGGAAACAAACAAAAGGATTTAGTCAGTCACTAAAGACAGTAGGATACTCAATCTATGTACATAAACAACTGGAGGACAGCTTAGGAAAAATTATTTAATATTTAAAATGATTACACAATGAAAGGCATTTGCGAGGAAGATAAATATCACAAGATGAGATGCAGTATAATTAGATCATTTAACCTTTCTTTAGTTCAATAATATTTCAGTTTACTTACAGTCTCTTCATAGATTCTAAGTGACTAAATGTTCCAGGAATCAAATGAGCTATTCTGTTGTTATGCAAAAATCTGTTAAAAAGCACAGAAATATGCATGTAGTAATTCAAATTTTGATACTTACTCATTTCATTTACATTCTTCTGAAAGTCCCTTAACAGTAAGTAATTTTACAAAATCAAAAATAACTGAACATTTCTCAGCAATTCAGTGGCTGCTAGTTTTTAAGTGGCCTCCAAGGTGTATTTGGTGTGTCCATATGGAGAAAAAGAAGCCACAAAAAGACAAAGTAACCAAAAGGAAGGGAATTCATAAGCATTCAAATAAGAAACTTAAAAAAAAAAAAAAAAAAAAAAAGAGAGAGAGAGAAAAGAGAAGTCATAATATAAATCATCATCTTCTTCATTCATAACATTTATTTTAGGCCAAACATTGATCACAGCTCTTTGGGAAATAGTTTTGCAATAGAAAAATATACCACAGGCAGTGCTCACTTCTGCATTCCTCTAAGGTCAGCCTGACCAAAGTGTTCTTGGCAAAGACTATATAGTAGTTACAATAAAAAACTTTAGATTAAAAATAATCCATGGGAATGATAAAAATATTATTTTCCAGTTTCAAACATTTGATTTAATTCAAACAAAGAAGCAAGCTGACTTCTGAATCTTACCCCAAGAAAAACAAACTTACAGCCTTTCAAGTTTTGGAAGATGGGTAAAGGAATCAGGTTCCAACGTTTCTATTTGATTAAAGTGCAGATACCTGAAAATATGTTAAACAAAAAGAAAAATACTGAAACAGTGTTCTTAATGAAGCTGAAAGAAATAAAGCATTTGTTATTGTTTACACACTGACACATCTAAATGGTGATAGTGATGTAGTGGTTTAACTTCTGTTATCATCTGAAACCTAAGAAATACAAGACATGACAAACAAGAAGGGTTTGCAGACCACTATATAGTGTGTGTTTCTGTGTCTGTCTGCGTGTGCAAAATATATGTACACATATGTGCAAAAAAACCTGTCTGAAAACCATTACTTTGGAGATACTATTTCAAACACTCTTTGCCAAGTCTAATTTTCATTAGTATGCATATTTGAATAAATACATATGGAAAAAATAAGGTTTTTTTGTTTTTTGTTTTTTTTACAGGAAAATGTTGCAGAAATAGAAAATATTTATGGTTTCCAAGAGAATAACATTTTTAGTGGGCAGCTGTTTTCCTTGCTATCACATTGAGTGAAAATTTCAAAAGATCCTGAGAAGTATCCTGCTCTAGCCCATGAATACTGGCGTTTAAAGCTATGAACGCTCTCAAAAGCTCAAAAGCCAGACAAATTCATAATATAAACCCAAGTTTGATTGAATTGCTTTTAGATTAAGGGATTCCCAGCAACTGGTGTACAATTAACCACCACAGCTGTGCCCTCTTTGATGCTGTTGATGCTTATGGGTGCTATTAATATTACACAGCAACAAATATTACACAGCTGTTAATCCTGTAAAACTGGAAAAGTCTAACATAACAAGATAAGTAATCAGGCTATTAATCTGACTGTGAAAAAGGATCATTCCAGTTTTGACTATGTTGTGGAGGTACTCCATACCTTAGATGAGATGAGAAAACAAGAAGTAATTGATAAGACTCGCACAAGGAACTGTGAAAATTATTTATAGACTTTGGATCCTGATTACATTCAAGTGTATCCAAACCTCCTAAATTTTCCTATTTGACCTCTGACAAACTCAGGAACATCTGGAGAATGTGCACATCTAGGAACCACCGTGGACTGCAGAATGAAAATATCCATAATTTAAAAAGAAAATCTCAGACCCCAAAACCTCCTGAAAAAATCAGTCCTTCAGCATGAAAAGTAGAAGGGCACAGGTAGTCCCTTGTGCTGGAACACCGCACGCGCTCTACTCCCTGACCTGAGCCGAATGGTCACCGCAGAGAGAGGGAAGAGGGAAGAAGCAGCGATGAGTGTGGCGAGGGATTGCGGCGAGGCAGCCAGCCCCGAGCCTGGCAGTGTCCCAGACCCCCTGCCAGCAGCAGCGTGGCCAGAACGCGAGCCAGTGAGCGATGCCAGGGAGCAGTGAATGGGGACCACAGAAAAAGCCAATAAATCAGCACAGACGTGATCAGGCACATTGGAGTGTCAAGTCTGCTTACTGCCAGTGCAACGCGTGGCCACATAGTGCAGCAGAGAGTGTGGTCCTGTTTGCATAAAGAAACAAGAAGCGTGTAATCATGCTATGCCTGCCAGTCTTCATCTCCCTTTTGAAAATACAGACCAATTTCATCTAAATTAAAAAGACAAACATCTCAAAGGCAGGTACTTCCTGCAAGGTTCATTCAAACCACCAGAGGAGAGAAAAGAGACCTCTGTCAGGTCCAGCCCTGAGGAAGGACCAGCAGAATGGGACTGGTATCTGCCCCATGGGCAGGCACAGCTCACCAGGAGCCAGGGCTCTGCTTGCCCACCTCCCCAGCATCACCAGCATTCGGGAAGGGGCAAGGAAAGATGGGGATCACTGCAGTGGGAGAGGACGAAGGGAAAAACGAGGCACAAATATAGGGTTTGTTAGTTCTTCTGGAGCAGCTTTGGGTTTGGCAAAAATAACATACGCTACTTCTTGTGCACCCAATGGGAATTTTTTCCTTTTTAACTTTGTTAATTCTACTTGCATTTTTATGATTCATGAGCACCTTGCAAATATATCTCCTCATCTTCCCAATAAATTAATCTCTTGTACTTCTTTGGCATTGACAAGGCAAGATTTGTAGGTACAAGTAATACCTCTTACTAGAACAACAAACAATGTCTGAGGCACATTGAGGCACAGAACCCCTCTTCAGGTCCCTGGATCAGAGGTGAGATTAGCAGAGACAAAAAGAACAGATACCTCTCTCAGATGGTTTACGTGATACATATACATCATTAAACCCAAAGCAACAGCTCATAACTGCTGATTAATAATCAAGACTACTATACTTATAGATGTAAAGAATACTTTATGTGCCTGAAAACTCATCTTGGTTTTCCAACCAAATTAATCAGTCTAAAGAATACAGTACTTCTGTTATAAAACCTGCCTTGTTTACAACCTCAGATCATCACAGATACAACTAGTATAATTCAGGCACTGAAGCACATTATAACCATTAATTTTACCTCATCAGAAATCAGAGTGCCTAAAGTAGCTCAAAAAAATCAAATCATGAAGTCCAACTGGAAAATACTCTCAACTGCTTCATATGACAAGTTAGTTGGGTTTTGCAGGTCTTTAAATCATGACCTCAAAAAAGTCCTGAGCAACTTGTCAGGCAATTTATAAACAGAACAAGGTGTTAAAAATGTGGACAAAGTAATTTACAACAAGTGTAATTCTAAAAAAAAAAAATAAAAAAAAAAAGCAGAAACCAAATTGCATTGTAAGTCTACAATAAAAAGAATTAAAAATCCTTGGCTTTACAACCTACACTTTAATCCCATTTTATCACTTAGGTTTATCACTTACATTCTTTTCTTCTACATACCCCACTAATACTTTTTTAAAGGATTTTTAATATTTTAATTAACATGAGAATTTCTTGGACTGGAAATTCACTTTAATGTCTTTATAGACATATTTTACGTTCAGAGTATAAAACACTTTTAAAAATAGTAGTATGATGTAATGAATTTGATATTAAAAAGACTTTCATAAGGGAAATTTAAAGAAAAGACATGCAAGAGTGATTTTTTTAATACCCTTGTGTCTTTCTTTTTTAATTCTGAATTCGCTATCAAGGATGAAACAGAAGGAAAGGAAATTCTTAAAGGGAAAAAAAAAAAAGTCCAAACCAAACACACCCAGAGGAAGATAAAGATTTGATCAAATAAGCATGGTACAGATTTTCTTTTCGTTACTATTAATCTTGGGGGATGAACATTTACAGTAAAATTCAGTCCCAGTGGCATTTTTCACAGCACTAAATTTAGGATTACATTTCTGTAGCATAAAATTTTTGTAGAGGATTACTTTTATCATATACGCCAATTGTTCATTTCTAATAGTATCTCCACATCTTTGGGGAAGTACTTAAAATCCATTAGTTGAGTATAATCTATGTTCTAAATATTTAAATAGCTTGTTTGCCATTTGATTATTTGAAAGAGAATGAACAAACATATTTTCCCACATTTATTAAAGACCTTTCCCTGCCCACGGGTACAACAAGAAGTAAAAGTCTTAAACCACAAGGAAAGAGATTTAAATAAGATGTTACACTAGCAATATAAAATATTGGAACAGGATACTTAGCAGATTATGGAATCCTCTCTTTAAAGACTTTTAAAATAAGGCTAGATAAATATCTGTTTCTAGTCATCTAGGTTTGTTGTCCCTAGCTGATCGTATTTTAGAATAATAAGGATTTATAATTCTCAAGGTCCCTTTCATACCTTTTAGGTTTGTTTGTTTATTAATTAATTCTCTTTCATTATTCCTTACCATAGGTATTTTTAGCAGCAATGAGACTTTAATCAGGCTCCACTGTGTTAAATGTTCATAACTGCTCACCTACAGTTATGCAAAAACCAGAACTCTTTATAATATAAAACTTCAAAGAATTCATAGCAACGTTTCAAAGATACTGAAAATTGAATTGAGGGAAATAAAATTAATATAACACGCTGCATCACTGTATGTAAGAGAGTTTTTATCTATTAGTTTTCCCCAAAATATGCACATATGTACACAAACTACAGTATAACTCTAATAACAGCTTATAAAGAACAAAATATGTTAATATGAAAGTTAAAAGAAAATGCATAATTAGTATTCTAGTAAAATTAGGTAAACAGATTTAAATAATTCCATTAGTATTTGGGGATCCCACTAGTTAAGGACTGCAGAGAACACTTTTTATCCCTGATACATACAGCTCTTAAACCATAGATATCTAAGTAGATATCTGGAAGAAAAACAACGTACACACTTTTGGAAATAGACCACATTTAGAGCTCGATCTTGGGATCCAGATACAGCAAACTCGTGACCTCCCAAGCCAGGTATTTGCGACATTTCAGGTGGGATTCAGTTGTTTCAGCACAGGCGTATAGAGGCATACAGCAGTTGTCTAAGCACAAGCATATAGAGGCAGCTTTCGTTGCCTTTCGGGTGCTCTCTCTGCCTTCCGGCTGCTGCTCCCAAAAAATGCAAGTTTCCTGCAGCTTTGTATTGCATTTGCCAGACCCAAACATATGTCTTGCAGATTTAACAGGGTTGAAAGTGGTACTAAGCAGCTACTTTTTGTCAGCTGACTTTCTCCCTTCATGCCCTGTCATGACATAAGAGTTAGGTGACGAAATATGTATGGCTCAGTGTGCTCAGTGTGTTCTACCTAACTGCCAAGTTTTTTCAGAATTTACTCTAGCACAGGCAAGTTTCAAGATCTGATTCAAAGATCTTATTCCCTTGGCAGAAATTTCCAAATAAAAAGATATTTCTACTACATCAGCAGCTAAGAATTCTGCCGTGGAGGTTTCAGTAGGATCCTGCCAGCAGGAGCAAATACTGGGTTTTTTCTTCCCTTATACATGCAACAGGCCTCCTAAATCAAACTATATTTACAGTTTCTCTCAAAAAAAACCCCAAAACAAAAAAAAAAAACAACACAAAAAAACCCCAGAAAACAACCAATCCCAAAACAGAAAACTGTTTGCTTTCCTGTTCATTTAAAAAAAAAACAAAACAAAAAAACCAAAAAAAACCCTATCAGTTTCATAATACTTCATTGGAACACAAGAAATTACTATGAATCAAGTCTTCTCCTAAGACGTGGACCGCAGCATCTGCTTCTGAGAGCTCTGCCAAAAACTGAGAGAGCATTTGGCTGAGTCAACAAATCCAGCAGCAAAATGTGTTTGGTAATTTGAGGCCATGGAAGCCTCAATTGCAGAAACATTGTACCGAGTAGTTGATACAGTCCCAAACTGAAGTTAGAGGACTTGGGAACTTGTTCATGACGCCTAACTTTTGCCTTGACAACACAGTCTTTCTCCAAAAATAATGTGATAAAACAGACTCTGCAGAGCCAGAATGTATTTTTTTGCTAAAGATGCATAAATCATAGAATCATAGAATCCTCATGGTTGGAGAGGACCTTTGAGGTCATCGAGTCCAACCACGACAAATCTCTCAAACTCTTATAAACTACAAATCTCAATGAACACCCTCTTATTGAATTTCCTTCCAGGCCTGCTGCTGGCTTCCTGTGCTCCTGTTTTCCCACCTGGCGAGCCTTCTTTTTAAGATTTGCCCAGACGAAGGGCTCCAAAAGAAGCGAGATTTCTGATGTGCACCCAGCAGGGCAGTAACCCCACCCCCGGCAGCTCACCAGACCAGCCATAGGCCCTGCTTGTGGCAACTGATGCCGCGACTCAAGTTGGCAACTGGTGGCAACTGATGCCACGACTGAGCATTGACTATGCCAGGCTCCGTTTCCACACTTCCCAGCCAGAGATGAGACTCAAACCCTGCTCAAAACTTAATTTCATACAGAATAATGTTGATGTCTCAAGTTTGGAGCTGAAGCTGATACGGTGTGAAATCACTGCAGGCAGAGATGCTTAACTTTAATCGAGCGTAAAAGTACATTCAGAAGGTGTTAATATTCCAAAGTGATTTATGTTTTCCTTTCATAACATAGATCAACAGGAAATACAGCAAACGAAAAAAGGAAAAATGTTGCCACTTGCAGCATATCAGGCTTGTGGCATGGGGAAGAATATTATTTTGGAAGTAATTCAATATATGGGCCTCAATATTGAAAATTCTACACAGAAAATAAAAATTGGTATTAGCATGCAAGGAAGCCCTACCAGTTGCTGCCAATATGCTGCAGTAATCATTTCTAGAGTAGGAGGAAGAGGAAGAGAAAGGCATTAAGGAAACAAATGACATTTATGTATGTTTTAATAATTATCACTTTTGATTGATATAGAAGCTCTTCCTTCAAAAGGTCTCTATTGCCCTCTAAAATGAACGTGTATGGTTTTGTAACCATCCGAAGTGTCATTTTATTTCAGACACACACTGTGTCCACTTACACCCACTAGAGCTTTATAGTAACAAGAAAACTGGTACATATCCTAGAAAATTTGTAATACAGTGATAACTATCAGGAGTTTCAAAATTTATGTTGGTCCTAGAAGAAAGACGTCGTCTTCTTCAGACACCTTTCTGAAGAAGCACCTAAAATTTATATGCTACAAAACTCATTGGTCTAGTACCATTATTTGGCAGTCAAACTGTGCAATAGCTCTTTCTGTTTTTCTAAACATTACCACAATAGATCTATAGCAAAGCTTTCTGATTATAAAATAAAATACGCTTAATGGAATCAATACAATCAGTTTTTGTCATGCTAAGGACTGCATTTTTCATTCTTTTTCAACAGAAATTATTTTTCAATCATTATAGAGGAAAATGAGTATGCTTTTAATCAGTCTCTCTAGAAGACATTACTGAAACATCTACATTACAAACAATGAAATTTCTTACTTTTTAAACATCAGTATATGGCAATGATTAACACCTATCAAGAATAGTAAGGTTTTAATTTTAAAATCTCTTCTTGTTTTAAAATATAACAAAACTGAGTTAAACTTCAAGACACTAATTCAGCTTTAAACAAAAACAAAGTAACTGCCGCAGTCAAAGGAATTGCAACGTTATAAAACCTACAGAAATGAAATCAGAATCTCTCTCTGAGCAATACGCATTAGTTTTCAACATTTTCCACAATAATGCTTCTTCTTTGTCAAAGCTATGTAACAATGTATAGGGACACCGGGAATGCAAATCACAAATGAAAGACAAACACAGAAATGAGGAATTTGACACAGAGATCAATTGTGTTTTTTCACATGCAAATGATTATGGGGCTCTCTGCCTAACAACCCAGGGAGTGCGGACATGCAGAGCATGCAGGCAGGATGTACGGATCAAGGCGTGCACTTTTCCTCTGCAGGGGAACCATGGAGATGACAGCACAGAAGAGAAAAGGCACTTACAGTTGTTCTAGAGAGGCAAGTCCTTTAAATGCTTGCCTGTCAATTGACTGGATTTCATTCTTGTACAAATAGCTGAAACAAGAAACAATCAGTAATATTAGTACACAAAAAGAGCTACATGAAGGTGGAAAAGAAGAATTAAGTTGACACGTGAAGACAGTTTTTCAACTACATATTAGGAAAAAATACAAAACAAAAACTAAACACATACACATAAAAATACTTTGCTTTTGAGATTTCATCCCAAATGTTTGCCAGGAAAGACAGAAGTCTGGGGCCTTGTAGGCCATGAGGCTGTCACCCGGATGGTCTTGGGCTTCCCAGTCCTCACTGTTGTTACTTACTGTTTCTTTGCCCCTCAGTTTCTTGATGGGCTTGCCAAAAGTCAAAATCAATTCAACTCAATGGGACAGAATTGCATCAGATGTGCCTTTACCAGAACACACCGGGGACGCCATGGGCCTCTTGGTTTCTTTAAAATATCTCATCTGAATACTGGTACAAATATTCCAATTATGATGGAATAAGTCTTTTTACTGGACTTGGAGAACAAACAGTGAGAATTTCTATAACTCTGCCTGTGTCACCTTTTGAATATTTAAAAAAAAGATACAAGTTAGAATATTGGTATCACATCCATAAAACAGCATTGTATATTTGCTTTATCACTGTGTATAAAACGGACAGTAGGTCCCCATTGATACTCAATAATATAAACAGAATAAACATATGCAGAGTACCAGTACGTTCACATGTGTTGTCTATACCTTTTCTACAGAATTAAATTAAAATAAAATAAATCAGGACGGATCAGTGTATGTGCTCACGTTTGTCATGCTTTTAACAGCAAGAATGGTTTACTGAGAGGGTGTCGGAGAAAAATCACGCAGTTTAGCTGACGACTGCAGTTTCTGCCTGGAGGCAGCAAGTGAAAATACTTCTGTGGTTCAGTGTTGGTCACTCTCTTTTTGCGTTAGGGTTAGGAAGAGGTTCACACAGTTAAGAACTTCTCACAATTATTTGACAAACGATTTGAAACTCAGTTAATCAGGCATGGATCTCTATGAAGAAGGGATGAAGTGACTTTGGACCACAAATGGCTTTATTAGCAGGCGTTTTATTAGTAGTGGTTTTGGCCTTTCTGTTATTACAGTTTTCAGTAACTTACTGGAAATACCACAAACTTCTTTTGATGCAACAGATAAAACACTGGCTCTGCTGGAGTTGGTGGCAGTTTGGCAGTTTTTACACTGACTTGACAATGGGCAACATTTCACAGTAGGCCCTAACAAATTGCAGGTATCTGAGGTTTGGGGGACAATATGGAGTAGTATCCATCCCTTGAGTCTAAACTTAATTTACCAATGCATTGCTTGCTGAGATTACACCACATTGATATACAGAGACTCAGGTGTGCCTAATTAACACAGATACACATCTGAACAAAAAGCAGAGTTCCTCCAATAACAGAATAACACGGAAGCAAAAATTTCTGATGTTTTTTAAATGCTCAAAATTAAACTGGAAAATAATACTATGATGTGAAATTACTGTAAAATCTTTAAAAACACTTTGAAAAGAGAGATAGTAGATGTATTAGACACTTTGGATGATGAATTGTTTTTTTATTCTATTTGAAAATAATATTATTTCACGAATATTTGAATACTTGTTTTGACTCAGATTTACCAATTCATTTGAGGATCATAGTCATTACAATTTTTTCTCTCCATAATTTTCCTCTCTGTATGATACTAAATTCCTGTCTTATTTTCCAGCAAGAATTTTAAATGCACCATTTCTTCTCACTCCTCAGAAAATTTCAAGGACTGAACAGCTAAAGTGTTATTTACCTTTCTTAATAGACTCCACTTGTGAGTATGGAAATTCCTCTTGTTCCTCTGAGCACTAAACTTCTGATCAGACCAGTGAACCAGAGTGGGCTAAGATGGTTTTAATAACCAACCTCAGTTAAGTATCTCTTGTGGGCATTTAAATAATTTGATTAAAGAAATCTGAATTCATCCAATTTTTTTAATATTTTTTTTTTTGCCAGAATCACTCTTTTATTTACTTTCTGCAGACAATATAAGGCAGAGTGAAAAACAAAGATGGGTTAGAGGAAGACTGGGATAATGGCTTTGTAGCTTTGCAGATTTCTGCCACCATACTGCAAGGAAGGGAGCAGCCTTTTGTGTCCCCTTTTGGAGCTCCTACCAATCCACTGTCGTGGGACTTTATTTGGGACTCAGCTTTAAACTACAGCTTTGTCCATTCTGATCAGAAAAGCCTCAGCTGCAGGACACTCAACTGACCTCAGTCAACCATGTCCCCCCTCCACAGAGAAAGCCCTGCAACCCCAAGGCTACAAAAACTATGTCCTATGACAGATGTGTTAACCAGACTTTCATTTAATTATGTAGATGTTTCCCTCAGGATATTAACAGAAAGGAAAATACATCAATATTTGAATTGAGAGATGACAGAATACAAAATACAAATAATTAGCACTCACAAAAAAAAATATTTATGTCTTTCTAAAATGCTACTGTGCCTAACAAGTAAAACTTTGTAAACACAGCACTAATCTTTAACAAAAACATTCTCAAAATTTATCCTGGTTACATTAGCAGAAAACAGATTTACGGTATAATTAGGCAAAAACTAATTTATTGTTTAATTTACCTAAATGGTCTCTTACAGTACTGAACCATTAGAATTTTACAAAGAACAAATAAACAGTGGATTAAGACGACAAAAGGATATAATCTATTAAAACATTAAATTATTTTCTGGTGATTACTACTAACTGTTTTTATAAGAGTTAAAAAAATAGCATTTTTCCAGAAATACAAGCAAGGCTGATAGAGGCCAGAGGTACTGGTTATATACTTGGGAAATGAACAATAAGGTAACCAGCAATCAGCAAATTAGAAAAAGTAGTTTTAATTAAAAAGTTCGCTAGATCCCCTATAGGGATAATTTTTGTTTAGTATTTTTTTAATGGACTGTAATAGAAGTCATATGATTTAAGGAAAGTAAGATCCAGATATATTTGTTTGGAACTGGAGGGGGAAAAAAAAGGTAAAAAGTAACAGCAATATCAGGCATTGTAGAGTTAAACTGACAAGTAAATAAATATAACAAAGTGAGATTTATATAGAAATATAAAGGAGATGGTGGAATTAGCAACATGAATTGCAAAGAAATGAGGTCTGGAATCACTGGAGGTGTTCAAAGGACAAAGTGACATGACCATGACAGCTCCAGTGGCAGAAGGCGCAGACAGAAACATGACCTAATCCCATTTCTGGAAGGGTGGGGTCAGCAGCTCAGCACTTTGACAAACCTACACCATATCTTCTACCACTATTACTTCATTCACTAAAGGCAAAACAAACCTTTCATGTTCCCTTTCAGTATTTTCAGAACTGATACCTTTCATACAGTCTTAATTTCCATTTATCATATGCTTATCACAGTGCTGTCATGTCTTGATTCCTCACCTCTCCATTTCTTACTAAGTGAACATGTATCAGTGTTGCTGCCAAAGTTATTTTCATTCTCAATTTTTATTTCTTTCACTTCCTTCACGCTAGCTTCTAGTTAACTGCCCTCTAAATACTAAGTACCTTCTCTTTATCTGGAAAGGTTTTTTAAATCGCTAATCTATATTTTATATTTTTCCATATCTCCTCCCTAAATTCTTTCTTTTCAACTAAATTTAACTTAACCTCATTTTTTCCGCTGCTGATTCCAAATCTTCTAGTATCCTACATGTTAAAATGGTAGTATTTGTCTACCTTCGATTCCCAATTATCTTCTCTCTTGGAGAATAAACTGTTGACTTTCAGGATAAGGAAGGACTATCCTACCAGGTTTCCAAAAATCTGCCTGCATCTCTATTAGGAGGTTGGGAAGCTTTTTTTTTCCACTCATCTTTCTGTACCACCACCTCTAGTCAGTAAACTGAATAACTCGCAGGAAGTCAATTAAATATGTTCAGTGTACCATATACATCACATACACACATACATTTTGTATCAGGAGCAACAAATTGCACACATGTTATCAATGATTTCACTCACATGAAGACAACTTTTAAAGTTTATTTTAGATGGGAATGTTTACAGTATCCTTTGCAGAAGGGGGAACATAAGACCCCAAAAAATTATACAGAATCACTGAAGTGCAGAAAGAAACTATATTATGGGTGGGGTCCAAGCTACTAATGCCTTTTTGATCCTTACTAAAGAACCGTATTGCCAACACTAAGGTACATGAAATAGAAGACAGACAGACAGAAAAGCAGAAAGGCAGAAAAAAAAGCATCCTCTTGGTTTCACAGCAAAACTATAGTAATTGCATTTCTTTCTTTCCAACTTTTAGTATTTTAATTTAAAGACAAATTATTACCACAAACAGCACAGTAAGATCACTCAAAAGTTTACAGAACTGTCAAAATTTCAATTATATAAAGAACAAGACAACAAATATTCCTAAAAACTAGGCTTCAAAAATCGTATGTGCATAATTTTCTTTTTATATATAATGTGAAGATCAACTTTTACAATGATGACTATTTTTAATGCACACGAAATTAAGAAAATATCATTACTCTTTGTCCAAATTTGTTCTTTGGGTCGACAATTCTGAAAACATATATACCTCATAAAACTCTAAGGTCAATTTCAGAAAGAAATAGTGCAAAAAAGCATTTGAAAATTCTAGGGCTTCTTTGACACTTGCTGGAAAAAGTTTTTGTGTGAAAGCACAAAAACTGATCTTCAGCAGAGATACAGGAATGGGCCTTGACATCTCTCTCTCAGACACTGTTTTTTCTTTTTTTTTTTAATAAATGTACTGTAAAACATATTTTACATATAACTACATAGTATAGAATTTTTATACATAGTTATATATTCAGATTTCCTAATAGTTATACAATTTATATTTTTATATATACTCACATTTTGTTAAACCAAAGCTGCTGTGAAATGGCAGGTTTTCTAAAATTACTAAGTGAATTATAAATTTTCAGAACCATCTGCAATCCAGTACTTGAATTCACATAAGAACACAAGTAACATCATGGACGAACGATCTCATTTTATGAAACACAACAATATCCATAAGATCAGACCATACAAAACCTAAATTATTCCAGATGATTTGGCTTTATAATATTAAATTCGGAACAATATTTATAACTTTTGTACAATCTCTCCCCCCTAATTTCTACTTCAGTTGATCCTATCGGGAAAAAATGGTCTGTTCTGTTCCCTTGGTTCCACAGAATACAGTTAGCATGTACTTAACTGAAGTTTTCAAGCTGACCTGTATTTATTTGGTACAATTAAGCCTTATGTATTAATTATCTGATGAGTACCAGCATTTTTATAACTTTAAGACTGTACAGTTTAAAACTAAATGTTTATACCACAGCCACTGAAACAGGCAAAAAGATCTTCTTAAAGTATATTTCAGCAAAACAGGGGACAGCTTTAAAGAAGAGCTCTCTGAAGCTGAATGAACTACCACATTGAACTTTATATTCAAATTTTCCAGGGAAGAAGAGGAAAAGAAAAAGATCTTCCTCTTAACAACACAGACATAGATAAACATTACTACATGTATTTGAAAACAAATCATAGTTCAGTTATCTCTTTTCACTCTTTTATTGAACTGAACAGAGTTTTATCTCTCTTTTACTACAGCTAGGCAAAGGCAAGCATGTGAAAACAAAGAACTAATAAGAACCAAGTCGCATTTTTGCATAATTGCTGACTGTAGAAAGAAGCTTAGCCATCCTTAATTAGTAGACCTTACATACTCCACTGCCAGATCCACCATACAAACACATCTTCCAACAAATACAATCATCATGGCCTTTAATAATTCAATTGGGGATAGGCTGTTCAATATTCTTTTTCCTCCTATTGTATTTTGACTAAAGAATTTTATTACTGAAAGGCAATACACGTAAAAATGAGACCAGGAAATGTAATCAAACACAGCTTGGAAAACTAGGTAACGTGACTGCACAAATTTATGTGATTTTTATTTTCCTCCCTTCTCTCACCTTCTTAGAGCTATTCAGGCTGCATTCCTGAAAACTAGATGGAAAACTGAGCTTATGAATTGTTTCCAAAACAGTGAAATCTCAAAGTGACCTTTTTTCTTTTTTTTTTTTTTTTTTTTTTTTTTTTTTACTGTACAGCATTCAAGCATGATCAATACTAAAAGACAATAGAGTTAAACTTTTCTACATGACACTAGGTAAGGTTGACTCCAGAGACTAGAGTTGAGAATCCATGATAACTCACTATTCATCTTTAGACTTTTACACAGATAAAAATAACATTGTTTGATGTCCATTTGGATAATTAATATACTGGATATGTTTGTTCAAATGGGAGAGGTTAGTCTTAAAATATACAGGGTGTGTGAAGACGTAGAACCTATGGCAAATCATACAGGTACTTTCCTATTTTGTGTTTAACTTGATTTTTCTCTTACAAATTTATACTGCAATTTATACTGCATTCAGTGAACAATTTAGGAGTAGTTAAAAAGCTTATATAAATTACAAGCTGCTGCAGACACAAATCTTGGACTAGCTGCTTTTAAGCCACTTTTCAAAACACAAACTTAAAAAGTACCTGTATGAAGGTTTCAGTGAACCTTTAAAGAGGTGACTCCCTAAACCTTTTAACATATCCCTTTTTAAATTAGCTTTTAAGTTGCATATAGTAAACAGCAACTAGTAAGTCCTTTAAAATCTACTGCCTACATTTATCGTTATATTAGCAAATCTCAAAGCACCTACTTATAGAAACAAAGATTCACAGTTGCCCCCACCCCATAAATTAATTTCACAGATTTTCAAAGCAGTTTATCTTCCAATATAGTTAGTCAGATTAAAACACAATCTCAGATTAAAACACTTTCCCATGCAAGAAGTTCAGTTACATATTGATGTAAAAAGTGACATTCATTTAACTTACAGATATTTCAGATTTTCAAGGTCTTCAAATGCCCCACTAGGTATTCTTTTGATTTGATTGTTGTTTAGAAGCCTATAAAAAGAAATAAACAGATGTTTATTTTAACATACAGGAACAGTAGGGAAAAAAAAATAAGTGTTCCAGCAGGTGTAATATACCATTAAAAGGAAAACTTCAAAAAATAACCAAAAAAAAAGTTTTTTTCCCCTAACAGTAACTGCTAGAAGAAAAAAAAAAGTGACATGCTCACAGCTGCTCAGTCACTACCTTGCAGTAAAACAATATGAAGAAATTAGACAGAAATACAAAAAGAAAAAAAATCTAAAAACTGAAATAATGCGATCTTTTGTACATTTTTGAGATAAAGGGGGAAAAAAATCTGGTCTTAAGTCTACACATTGGTTTGAAATTGATAAAATCGATATTAACAAAGATTTGCCATTAGCAGGTGCATTAAAGTGACTTTTCCTATATGCTTCTCAGCAATATTCTGTGTACTGGTCTCTTTATATCATACTGGAACACAAATGTCTGTATTCACAGATTTGGACTCATCCCTCATACAGTGGTTTTATAAGAGAACAGAATCCAAACGTAATGAATCCTGTCTTTATTCAGAACTTCAGGATCTCGTATCAGTGATTTGGACAATTAAAACTCGAGGCTGGCTATCTGACAGAAATTACAATTCAAAACTGGGGATCAACTGCAAACAGAAGTACAATCAAAGATGAGCAGAAGTAGGCTTAGCTAGTAAAAACATTTTGGTAGCACAGATTTGGTCAATACGCTTTTGGGGGAAAGTTTTATCATTTCTTCTGGTGTGAATATAGAGTGCAAGATGTCTCAATACATTTGTTGCTATGTGCTTGCAGGATAAATAGATAATAGTGATCCAAAGCTCTGATTTCACTACTGTATTTCAGTTCACACAGTACTTGTGTTCCAGAAAACAGACAATTTTGCCATGATAAATTACATACATTTAAAAGTAAAAATAACTGTCCATCTTAATTCCTCGCATGTATTTGTTTCAGAAGTTATGTTTGAAGGAACGACAAAGGAGATACTAAATTAAAACTACAACTGAAAAAGAAAAGGCTCCGGGGAGACCTTATAGCAGCTTTCCAGTATCTGAAGGGGGCCTACAAGAAAGATGCAGAGAGACTTTTTACAAGAGCATGTAGTGATAGGACGAGGGGTAATGGCTTCAAACTAGAAGAGGGTATATTTAGATTAGACATTAGGAAGGAATTTTTCACTATGAGGGTGGTGAGACACTGGCACAGGTTGCCCAGGGAAGCTGTGGAGGCCCCACCCCTGGAAGTGTTCAAGGCCAGGCTGGATGGGGCTTTGAATGGGAGGTGTCCCTGCGCATGGCAGGGGGTTGGAACTAGATGGTCTCTGAAGGTCCTTCCAACCCAAACCATTCTGTGATTCTATAATACACATACTATTTGCATTACGGTTTTAAAAAGTCTTTTAGAAAACACAGACTTTTCTTCAGAAATATGTATGATAATAAAGACCGCCATAAAAGGCAGCTCAGTAGGAACAAAACCTGCCAACTTCTACCAGTCCCGGCGAGCACATTAGAATAGGAAAGTTCAAAACATTAGTTTGACAAATATTTTGTATCTTCAACACATTTGCACATCTGAGCCTTTGAACAGCTTTGTTGTAACTCCATGATTTATTATGTGATATTGCAAAGTCATTTAGCAAAATTTGGAAAAAATTATACAGTAAAGGCCTGCATTTTTCATACCTCCAATTAAAGTATGTTAATAAAACATTTGACTGTAAATAATTTCCTTTTTTATTTTAATAGTTATATACCTGGTTTTGCTTTCAAATACTTTGGGCCTAAACCGCATTTCCCTCACCTGTGTAAATACTACAGCTGAAATTTGTGAGAGTACTTACCTGTGATAAGTGAGGAAATCTGGCACATTATCAAATTAATCATATTAAGTCGAAAGGGGAAAGGGCCTTAGGGTTGAAAAAGAACTTACAATGTGTTCAGGTTTTTAAGCCGTCTAAACTCTCCAGGCTGAATTTCTTTAATCCTATTAAATCTTAGGTCTCTGTAGAATAAAGAAAGAAGAATCATGTTATAAAAAAAATCTATGTATTTTTTTCATATGAAAAACCAAACTAAGCACAAGTCTTTCGTGACCACCGAGACCAGCCTCTGTCCATAAACCATAGCTTTTCATCAAAGGAGAAGACAAAACAAATCCAAACACTGACAAGTTTAAGCAGAGGACTGACCAAATCCAGCCTCAGGGGTCAATGCTGAAGGCTGTATCTCAGTTGAACCTCTGGTCATGAAGGATGTTCTTTTCCACCGTAAAGCAACTTGTAATGCAATGTTGAATTGCATTTCACTAAATTGAATTGTCTTTGTATTTTAAGTGTTGCTTGTAAATAATACAGTAAATAAAAATGCTTGTAAATAAAGAGATATAGAAAAATTTGGATCAGAGAAAAACTCAGGAAAAAAAAAGACAACTCTCAAGACTTTTAGGCTACTCCATTCTTTTGGAGGCTGAAGTGCCTTATGTTGTCCTGCTTTTAAAACCTGTAAATCCAGCTGTCCGAAGCTATTAATTTTCTTATTTAATTTTACTTTCTCTTAGTTTTTTTAATATGTTTTTACCATCTTCAGTTTCCTGTTAGATCTATAGCTTAATGAGAACTTCTCTGAGAAGAAGGAAAGCGATTTCTCAAGCAAGCAAGGTGCGGCAGAGCTGGCAAGGACAGGGAGCAAGGCGGCAGCAGGGCAGGGATGTGGGGAACCATGACGGCTGGGCCACTCTCACTCCTCTGTCCTGCTGAGAGCAGGTGGCAGCGGTTCCCACATCTGCCCACCTCCTGTCCTCCCCTGGCTCCCAGTCACATGGTCATGCCGCTTGCTTGCACTGGCTGTCATATTCCCAGCGGCTCCAATTGGGTCCCCCGTTTGGGGTCCCATTTGGACCAGCAATAAACCCATGCAAAAAAATCCCAGGAAATAATTTTCTCCCTGATTAGCAATTAGGGACTGCAAGGAAAGATCGGGACCAGAGGAAAGGAAAGAGGGCAGCAGGTCTGTCCTCTTCCCTAGCAGCAGACCAAGGACATCATGACCTTACAGCCTCTGGTAAGCGAACAGAAGGGAAGCAAACGCAAAGTAAGTAAAATCTGAAAGACTTTGATCACATTTATTGCACTGTCCTTCCTAGAACACATACTTATCAATTAATTTCAAAATGTAGGACATAAACATGTCATAACTCCAATTTTTGCACCAAACCCAGTCCTAATTAAAGCATAAATATGCACTGCAGGTAATACGTTATCAAGAGTCTCTCTGGAATTTGGTATTTAGTCAAAGGAAATATAGAAAAGCAAACGAAAAGTCAGCTGCATACTAATCCCATATAACCCCACTGGCTGATGTTGTACGTAATGGGGGTATAGCTGTCTGAAGTCTTTTGCAAAGAGCACACTTAAGCATCATTCCTCAGGAATCAGCCCATCAGGGTTTATTCAGCTCTGGAATAATGGTCTCAGAAGGACTTTTTCTACATAAGTGGTTTAGGATGTGGCCTACTGTTCATTGTAAGGAAAAGATCAGACATGTGGTTCCGTTTGCATTACACTCCACCAAAATATTTGATCAGTGACTGGAATAAATAAGGTATGCAAACTGCTATCCCTTATTTAGATGTGTAGTTAAACAGCCTGTAGACATGCAGGACAGCCCCCTTACTCAACTCCCAGCTGAACTGAGGATTTCCAGATTTAGAAGCGCAATTTGTCATAGCTTGAGTTTATTCTTTACAAAAGCACCTTCTTTAGTCAGAGTTAAACAGTGTTACATTTTGTCCATCATTCATGCAAGAAATACTCACTCATCACACATGAAACACACACGACCCTGATGAGAAAGAGATGCTGCTTATGAGCCACTGAATCTCAGGTGCTGAGATTTTCTAAACAAGCATTGAATGTCACAGCCAGCACTGCGAGAAGATACAGCAGATCCCTCTGGAAGCATCATTGGACATGACATTCCACTTTACTGAGAGCTTTTTCTACATTATCTGAAAGTTTATTATGCTTCAAGGAAGCATTTTAATTTTGATTAAAATTATCAAAAGTGCAAAATTCCAATATTCATTAATGTAATGTTGAAAACTGAGTATTTTTCAAAAGTCTCAAAATACAATTCCAACTAGCGATGTTTAGCTCCTAAAGAACACAGGACTTCTCAAATCGATATTTGTTCAATCAAACTTATCAATTTGTTATTGATAAGTTCCACAAGCAAAAGTAAATCTTTACCCAAAGTAGACACAGAGAGAATGCAGAATGTCTTTTTAGACACAAAAGAATATACATTCACCCACATGAAAAGCAAGCCTATTCCCTACAGCGAAGCAAAGCTGATCAATAAGTACGTAGCTTTCATAAATGCCATGAAGGAGCCAGTCCTCTGAGTCAGCATCAAAATGAGCACCCTTTCGATCCATCAAATCCATTCTGCAGTAACTTGCTAGGATAACTAGGGATTAGCAACACCAATCAAAATAATTTATATTATTTTACTATCACTGTATATAGTGATATTTTATCCCTACTCCTGACACTATTGCCTTTCTCATACAAAGTTTTTAAAGTTTCGTGTTTGAAACCCTACCCATTCATTTTCATTCTGCATAAACCACACAGCACCCAGATTTTCTCTAGAGCCCAGTGCATTTGGTATCTTTAAGTAAAATGTTTCATAGAAAGCTATGATGACAATACATTTTTACAAAGCTATATTTTTTTTTTTATAAAGACAAATTGCATGTTTTGTTTAAAGTTAGTACTACAGTTACATTAAAATTGGAGAAAAAACAATGTTAATCTCACTAACATGTAGGATTAGGATTTTGGTATTCCTTCAAAGGGGAGCTCTTTGTTCAAATGAAGTAACACTTCTAAGTGTTAACTCAAAGTTTTTTCATTAATTTTTCAGCACAAAATCCTCCAAAATAAAGAGCGAGGCAGATCACAAATGCTGCTCAAAATAAACACACAACCTCTTTTGTTCTTTAAATTAATATCATTATACTTCATAAGGTATTTCTTGTACACAGAAGATAAAAGTTGTTAAGCCATAACCACTGTAGATTTTTCAAGAAGAAATTCTGTCAAGCTGTCTTAATTTCCTTATGTAACAGAATAATAAGGTTAGAAGGGACCTTGAAAGGTCATCTAGTTCCAACCCCCCTGCCATGGGCAGGGACACCTCCCACTAGACCAGGTTGCTCAAAACCCCATCCAGCCTGGCCTTGAACACTTCCAGGGATGGGGCATCCACAGCTTCTCTGGGCAACCTGTTCCAGTGTCTCACCACCCTCGCAGTAAGGAATTTCTTCCTAATAGCTAATCTAAATCTCCCCTCTTTCAGTTTAAAACTGCTACCCCTCATCCTATCGCTCCACTCCCCGATAAAGGGTCCCTCCCCACCTTTCCTGTAGGCCCCCTTTAGGTACTTCTTAGCTCTCGTCTTCAAACACAGCCACGTGTTTATACACATGTGAAAAAAGCAGTCATTACAATGAAAATGAACTTTCCCTTCTACATAAAGCCCTAACAGTTGTCTGTCTTTCAATTCACCAAAAAATCCTTAATACTGATGGTTACCCTTTTCCTCCTCCTTGCAACGCTCCACAGCTTAACAATTTAAGTTGTAAAAATACACTTCAGCCATACAGACTTCCACAGAAGCTCAGCCCGTCACTTTGAAGCATTACGTCTCCCCTGAATAACACAAACAAAAAAACATAACAGCATTGCTGATGATGCCTAGTAAACTGAATACTCTCAGGATTATTTTCCTGGCCCCGTGTCATCTGCTCTGTGCTAATTCACGGAGCGCGACCAGGAAATGTTCGGCAGAGCGCAAGGCCGCGTGGGCCAAGAACGTGCCAGGGAGCACGCTGACAATTTAGCGATTGGACGCCCTTGACAGTCACATTCCAGAGCCTGGGAACGGTTGGTTGGGATCCCAGAGCGCCACCAACAGCTGTGGGCCAGGATGGGTGCCAGCAGCACACAGCAAACACGGTGCGCACACACAGCTGCGTAGCAGGCTTCCTATGCGCCCGCATGGGAACGAGCTTTTATGGAAATCTGTAAGATCTAGATGTATGGCATACAAAAAAAAAATACACTACTTGTATGTTTTCTGTGACAAAGCAAACAAGAACTGTGCTGCAGACGCTTTTTGTCTGGATGAAAATAAATTCTGTTCCTTATAAATTCTTTATTTGAACCAACTGCATCCATTTGTCTCTCTCCCTTAGACTGCCCGTCCTTAAAAACAGTAAACTATTCCCAATTTAGCATTGAAAATTAACTTTTAACAATACTTTTATCTAATTAAACATAGTGAAAACTTGGTGTACTTTAATAATCTTAATACAGATTCCTTTTTGCATATGTTTGACTTTTAAAGATTCTGTTGCGTATCAAACTAAGAAAAATCATGAAGTGTTCTAAATTACACTGATTTAAAGTAGGGCTGTCAAGACAACATCGTGTACCCCTGTCATACACCTCAAAAAGTGGCAGCCTGCAGATCAAGTTGTGAATACTCAACACCAAAACAAGTCACCCCCGGTCATCACCCCACTGATGATAACCTATTTGATGCCAAGTAACAAGCACTCGCTAATCAGCAGCTAATACAAAAGGTGTTGTCCTAAGTGGGGCAAATGGGCAAATTCTTTGCGAAGAATTGCTGGAGCAACAGCTAGGAGGAGGACACCAGGGCTTCTCCTCTTCTTGCCCCACCTCAGCCATGTCCTTCTCATCTCTGCCTGCAGACTGGGTACCCTGCCACTTATTAGGGCTTGGAGGATTTCCCCGAGATCCCTTCATCGCCTTCAAGAGCTATATTGCTATTCCTATATTGCTACATAGGAAATGGCTTTCCATTTTTTCAATTTTAATTTGTGTCAGAAAAAAAATTATTATGACACAAAATCATTGTATTAAGATTAAAACCAGGAAAACCAAAAATCAGCATGTTAAGCTACTGCTTCATTCATAGCCAAGTCTCTCTATATAGACACATATAATTAGCCAATTCTAACATGGTTATAAAAACACTGTATAATGTGACGATTTAATTAAAAACATTTCTCTTGTGACATAATGTAGGTATGCAAAGCATACCATCAGGGCATGACCAAAGAACTCTACACGTCACACTCATATCTGACAGAAATGCTGCAATTACAGAGATTACAAATCTAGTACCACAACTACAAGCATTCTTGACATTTTAAAGGTTATGCAAGTTTTTTATTATACACAGTCTTCTGTGATTTAATCCTAGTGCACTTAAATCTGAATGCAACTGCTTTCAGAATATTAACTTTAAATAAGTATTTCGTAAGAGCAAAGACCACTGAAAACATTCAAAATTTTGGTTATCCATCTCCCATCTTCCTGGCTGCAGGATGCAAATGAAAGCAAATATAAAACTGAAGGTTCGTTTGCTAGGGTGTAAAAACAAGATTTACAAAATGTAACATGAGGAAATAGTTTCCAACATGAACAGCTTGAATCACCAACATGCCTCCCAAATAATGATATGTGCAACGTCTTAGACTAAAGTAAGGGAGACAGAACAAAAAGTATCCAAAACAAACTAAGCTATTACTAAAAAATGCTTGAGAGGAGAAGTCTACATGCAAATGGAAAATTTTAGGCACAAGGTGTAATTTCATATCCTGTTTATAGCTCTCCTGATTTTCATAAAGATCAATGCAAAAATAGGCTATCAATCCTATTTCCCTCTAAGATTAAAGAATAAATTTTAAATAATACATGCTACTGTTTTCCCTGTTGAGGTTGAGGAGAACAAGTAGCTAGTCTAACAAGGCATTCACTGCTTGTACTAGCGCCAAATAATTCTGTGACATGAGACTGTGTCTTACTTAGTACTTTTTGGGTAGACCTACTGCTTCACATCACCTGTATTTCCAAACTTTAGAAGATCCATTTAATCATCTGGTAAGCTCCCAGCATTTGTCGTAAGTTTTTCTTGTCCAAAAATGAAAATATTCTGTTATTAACGTTAGATTAATAACGTTAGATGCAATCAACGGAACAAACTAAACACCATGTTACACTTACACTTATTAAATTTGCTCTGGAGGACCATTTTCCAGCATACCACTCTCAGACATAATAGATTATACATCAGAATCATATGTTCATGCTAAGAAGCACTACATGAAAATCACACTAAGTAAAACAAACAAACAAGAAGAATTCCAAAAAAAGCAGGACTTCCAAGTTTCTCCAAAACCAGTATCCATCAAGACAGAATAAAGCCAAAGCATCAGGTTTACCATTGGCAACTAGAACAATGCATTGAAACTCAACTTTAGAAGATCTGCATTTGTGTTAGCCTATCACATTGAAAGCATCTCAGTTCATACTTTAAATTGAAAATATTTGTATATCTTTTAGCCTTGGACAAGAAAAAGACAATGTGGGTGAATTAAACATACTAGTATAATACACTGATGTTTGACACGTTGTTGACACATGAATGACTTCCATTATCAATCTTCATTAAAAAGAAAAATATTGAAGCATTTACCAATAAAATTAAACCTTGATTTTTTTATTAGCAGTGAAGGCAAGTATCTCATTACCTTGTTTCAAGAGTTAACCAGTACTTCAGCATTGATTTAGGACATGAATAAACTTAAGTAAGATAAGCAGATAATGCAGATAAGCAAAATCACCACAGCAGCAAAATGGAAATATCTGAAAGCATACTACTGTCTTAAGTATCTTAAAAACTGAAAGGTTCTCAAATGCCAAGTGTGGATTATAAAAGAACAAGTCCCTTGCCCAACCCCCTGCCTCAAAGGCAGACACTTTTAAAATGTCCAGTGAAAACTATTTGAAGCTAAAACTCTTCCTCTATATGTGATTGTAAACTGTATGGTAACATAATCTTTATTACTTCAATTTGACAAATTAAAAGGAGGTGGCGGCTTTGGTTTGGTAAGAATCAGCAGGAATAATGCAAACTACTTTCAAAGGATGGATTTCTCATTGTTATAATGTTCTGACATTGAGAGATATAAAAATGCTGAAAAATATGTGAAAGACAATGCCCTCTTATTCATCTTACTAATTGGTAAGGCTAGTTAGGAAGTGTTGGCTGGCAACAAGAAGTGGAAAACAGAAAAATAACAATTCCTTCATCTGCATGATATTTACCAGATCTGGAAAAAAGTCCAAACTAGTTAATGACCTTTTCCTGTAAAGAAGGAGGGAGTAATTTAATAGATAAATATTACATTTGTAGATCTATTAGATTTCATAGGTTAAATTAATAATCTAAGTTAAAGAATGACCATTGCATTTATCATTTGTTTAGCTCCCTTCAGATGTTTTAATATAAGGTAGGAATTGTCATAACTGGATCGCTTTGCCATTGGCAAATTCAAAAGAACAAAATAAGAGAAAAACATTAATTTTTTTCTAACCATTGAAGATTAATTACTAGCCAGCAGAAATAACCTATACCATAAATGCCAAACTACTATGTTTCTCAACACAGAACAAAAGATCTGCAAATGCCAGCAAGACTACATTGCTTATGTCTACTTTATTCTTATTCTTTTTTTATTCAAGGTCATCCCAGCAGGAAATGAAAAACAGCCATCAGCATAGTAAAAACATTCAAACAGAGCAGAGCATGAAAATTGCACAAAAGAGGTTATATAATCAAGTCAGTGCAGTAACTGGATGATGTCAATGGCACTTTAATGCTGCTTTAACTACTGCCCTGTAAAAAAATGTGTCACTTTGTTGAACAAACAATGAGAAGGCCACCACTTTAAAAAAATAAAACCAAACCCCACTTTCGGCTATAGCACTACTTATAGTAATCCTCACTGCTAGCAGTGTAACATTTTTGAGAATACCAAAGGAACCAAGATTTTTTTTTTTTTTTTTGGCCTGGTTTTAAGATTTCGCCCTAGTGATTCTTTTACAAACAAAATTACATCATTCTCCTTTTTTCTTAGCAATTCATTTTCTGGATTAATTCTTCCCCAGTCTAATTACTAGATACAATATGTGATTTTCTCTAATTTACTCTGAGAGATTTGTATTATCTGTACATCAGCACTCAGCACATAAAAAGAAGCAACTGCATTTTTAGACGGAAAGCTATCTGAAGTAGCCACTCACATAATTCTCACATGGTGAGTGGCTATCATAGTCAATAATATTTAGTATACCATAATTTTAGTAACAAAGTAAATACATACCATAATAGTAAAGTTTACAAAAAGTAAATAGTAAAGTAAAAAAAAAAAAGGTAAATGGTATACCATAATTTTAGTAACAAAATAAATTAAATATTGAACTCTGTAGAACAGGATGCAGAGCATTTGGCAGTACGCACCTTGACCATAAAACCATGCTTATGAAAATATAAATTAAATCTGGATGATCGATCAATTATCTAATTAAAAGAATACCTGATTGGCATAAATATATAAGATCTGTGGAAAGGGACTTCAAGTTTCTAAGTCTTAAGAAATATATTTATCGGGTACAGCTTTGGTGAATGGAGAGTTTATGATACACACAGCCTTCTCCAAGAGCTAAGGTTGTGTTTTAACTAACAATTATTTTGCCATTAGAGTTGAAAGGAAAACATTTAAAAGTGAACTCAACGAAAAGCAATGCAGTATTGTCTTACTAAGTCCGTAGATCCCTCTGCTGCCTTCATTGCCAATTTTTCCCAACCAGCTCTGCAGTGCCATTAACAGGACTCAAGCGGGATTTGCTGGTTCAAAGTTTTAGGCATGTAGGCTTAATTGTCAAGAATTATACATGGAAATTTTACTCTGGCACGATCATGGCTCTATCTCATCCACCTTCAGAGTCTTCCAAACCCCATCCACTACAGAAATGCTGTTATTTTGAAATTAGAAATTTTATTTTATAACTGTTTCTAATTCTTATGCTATCTTAAAAAAAAAAAAAAAAAAAAAAAAAAAACACAACCAAAAAATAAACTCAAACAGCAATAACAAAAAACCAAAACTCCCTCCTTTTACCAGTATGGGTAGAATTCAAATAGATGTAATGCTATTTATGCAGTCTGGATAAATAACAAGAAAAGGCAAAAATCTGTCTTTATTCCTCTCGGGGGGAAATCTATTTCTAAAACCAAACAATGAAAAGGTTGTTGACAGTACAGCCATATGATTCGTTACTGATTATTTTTGACAGAAACATCCTTGGGGAAGGGCTGCTTTCTTGTCCTGCACTTGTGCCATGCCCAGTAAAACAGGGCATGATAGCCGCGCATGAGTGCTGTGCTAACACAAATACATGACGGTTAAGGTCGTGGATCAAGCAAAGAGTGAATTAATGGTTGGCACAGTCTGTACTGTAAAGAGCTATTGATGCATCAAAATATTTTTAGAGGATTAGCAATAGTTAGAGATGTAACCTCTTCTTGGTTTCCTTCTCAATATTTATTGTTTCAACTGTATTTTTTGATCAAAAATAAAAGTTTCTCCTCGACAGCAGGCTACAGATGACACCAAAAAGGGAAGCTGACTGTTTATGGCATACCATGAACTACTGAAGCAAATGCAGTAACAGTTTAATTTGGTTTTGTAGTTAATAGCTGTGTGAACTACTACTGTGAAAAACCCCACAGAAAAACTGCTTTTAAGCTATAGTCATAAATTAGTCTTTTTCCTCCCTATCTACCATTTTGCAAAATAAATAATGTTTCTGCACTTCTCTGTCTCACAGGGATGCTTAAGTCTAAACTCTATATCCATGAAATATTGATATTCTCAGAGGAAAGAACTGAAAGCCAGAAAGAAACATGATCATCCCCTGACCTCCCACACAGGACAAGTCACACAACCGTTAGAAAAGTTCCTGTCTTAAGGCAATTAATTATTGCTGTCGGGGCTGAACCATCCCTTTGAGAAAAATACAAAACTGTGATTCAAAAAGACCGTGAATCAAGTGAAACCTAATGACTTGCTAGTCATTCCAGTCGTTAACTATATTCCCTGTTAAAAATGGGATAGATACTCTCACCCTGCTTCCAGCTTGAGCATGTTTGTCTTCAGTTTGTGCTCACTAGAAGTAAACAGCTGTGAGGAGCAGCATGGACCATTTTTCTTAAAACAGGCCAAGAGGAGGTAAGCACTGAAGTTCATACATGAACTTTTTTGCAACAGTTCTTAAAGGATTTTTAAATAAATAAATAAATAAAAAATAAATCCTAAAACTTCAAATATGGGTGGGCAGGAAAACATACTCACAATTCCTTGTAATTTGTCTGATTTTGTTCTATGGCAAATTAGTTCTTTCTTTACTCGAAGATGGATGCAGGTGCAATGCAAGCCAATGAGCCTTACAATATTTGTAAAAGAAAATACACACTGATGCAGATGGCTCACCTGCATTTTATCAGAGTGCCAGGTCAGACCGCTTCTTAAGGTTCCTTCCAGCTCCAACACATCAGCCCCTCTCCCTCAGGAGCACCCAGCTGGTAAACCCCACACTGGGCGACACCAGCGCAGAGCTGAGGGCAATGAGCTCTCAGCAGCAGAAGATCCTACAGCTGAAAACAGGGATGTGAGTGAGGGCTGGGAAAGAAGTAACAGACTGGGCAGGTAAACTAGTATGGAGGTGTGATTTCCTATCAGTACAGTCTTGGGGGCTTTGCTTCCCTCAGGGCAGGAAGTCTTATTGAGGTTTTAGCGAGGTGGGGGTCCGTCTCTTCTCCCAAGTAACAGGCAATAGGACAAGAGGAAACAGCCTCAAGTTGCGCCAGGGGAGGTTGAGATTGGATATTAGGAAAAATTTCTTCACCAAAAGGGTTGTCAGCCATTGGAACAGGCTGCCCAGGAAAGTGGTTGAGTCGCCATCCCTGGAGGTATTTAAAAGACAGGTAGACAGGGAGCTGAGGGATGTGGTTTAGTGGTGGGTTTGGCAACGTTAGGTTGACGGTTGAACTCGATGATCTTAAAGATCCCTTCCAACCTAGACGATTCTATGATTCTGTGCAGTGCATGTGAGCTTGCATTATATTTATTATACCAATAAATAACATCCAGCATCTACAATGCCAATGACCTTACTAAAGAATGCCCATTTTGTCTCCTTCAATTCAAAAAGAAGTCTTGCAGAACAAGATCAACATCAACATCAAGCCAAAGGATGTGGAAAACTGAAGGAATTACTGCATCTAAAAATAACATCTAAATTTGACTCAAAAGCCTTTATTCATTGTAAATCTATGCGTCACTTTTACCCTCTACTAGGCGAATTTTATCGGAACCTATTTCCAACTGTTATGTACTTTCCAGTTATTTCCAATACAGAGATTGCCATATTAGATGCAAACAGACTCAGAGGCGTTGCTAGAATTTATCTGGATACTTGCTTTTATAGAATGTCAGGGATTTTTTACTATTAATATGGAAAGCACTAGTGGCTTGCGTAAAGAGTAAAAACAAGAATTCAGGTACTCTATCACTTGGCTGCAGACAGGCTTCCTGGTTTCAAAGCAACAGCTCTTCCTTCCACTTTATGGAAAATCCCAGGTCACCTCACTGAAAAGGCTGCAGCTCTTGAATCATAGTTTCTGCTTCCTGAGGTTAACGAAGGGCTGCCAGAGCAGATAAGTTAGCTATTTTCTTGCTTTGCCTCCAGCTCCTCCTGGTCCTGGCAAAACAAACTCAGAAGAACCAGGAGTGACAGGGCTGCATTAGGAATCCTCTGATATTTATCTCCTCATTCCTCCTCAGTGCAGGCAGCCTCAGCACAGGCACCTGTGTGCTCCTGAGACTCTGCTTTCTGCCTAGGAATAGCAATGGAAGCGGCTACTAGAAAACATTCAACCTTAAAGCACCCAACTGCATGACTTTCAGTGAAGGGAATCTCTGGGAACAGAGATCATTCCTTTCTTTTTCTTCTTGCTATGTCCATCATAACATCAATATTAAAATTACAAAAAAAAACAACTAAAGACATTTTAGAGCTACTAGTCATTTCTCACTCCGCCTTCCTATTCATTAGAGAAAAAAATTACCTTACCAAATGCATCAAGAGAGCAAATACAATATAATAATAAATATTATGCTTTATATATTTTAATCATATCCCACAATATGTAGACTCAATCAACACCCATCCAGTTTTACCTCACATGCTGAAACTAGGATTGAACTAAATAAAATGCCTACAGCTTCTTTCCCTGCACATTTCTTTTCTTCTTTCTCTACTCAGATTAAAAAAAAAAATTGCAAATTACAGATGTGTCTGAAAATTCCAGATAAGCCTTACTAGTCTTGTGTGTGTTTGTTAGTTATTTAGAATTTCAGTGGCCTCAGGAGATCACATCTATTTGCTTCGTCATACACCCTCTTCCTAGCAGTTCTAATATTGTCAGTATTAAGTCAACAATTAATTAGAAGGTACTGTTTAATATCTCCGTAATTATTTCACCACATTAGCAAAGTACTAAAAATGCCAGAAAGAATCACAGAATCTTCATGGTTGGAAAGGACCGTTAAGATCATCGAGTCCAACCAAACAACCTACAATCTCTGCCACTGGCACACGCCCTGAAGTGCCACATCTAGACGTTTCTTAAACACCTCTAGGGATGGTGACTCAGCCACCTCCCTGGGCAGGCTGTTCCAGTGCCTGACCACTCTTTCAGTAAAGTAATTCTTCCAAATATCTAATCTAAACCTCCCCTGCCGCAACTTCAGACCATTTCCTCTGGTCCTGTCATTATTTACCTGGGAGAAGAGGCCAACACCCACCTCTCTCCAACCTCCTTTCAGGTAGTTGTAGAGGGCAATGAGGTCTCCCCTCAGCCTCCTCTTCTCCAAGCTAAACATGCCCAGCTCCCTCAGCCTCTCCTCATATGACCTGGTCTCCAGACCCCTCACCGGCCTGGTAGCTCTCCTCTGGACACGCTCCAGCACTTCAATGTCCCTCTTGTACAGAGGGGCCCAGAACTGGACACAGTACTCGAGGTGAGGCCTCACCAGTGCCGAGTACAGAGGCACGATGACTTCCCTGCTCCTGCTGGCCACGCTATTCCTGATACAAGCCAGAATGCTGTTGGCCTTCTTGGCCACCTGGGCACACTGCTGGCTCAAAGAAGCACGAAGCACTTTTAGACAGAAAATGTCTTTACACACATGCTGTTCCTAAGGCCAAAAAGTTCATTTCTGAGTATAAGTGAAGACAATTCTGTACTAGTTCAGTCTTCACAGTTTAATGTCATTTTTAAAGCAATAATTCAATATGATTTTTCCATTTTGAACACGTTTCAATTTACATCCTTGTTTTCATCCCCTGTTATCAGTTACGAACTAGCTATCACTCAGGCCATATAAATACCATTTGGGCCACGAGGAGGGCAACTTCACAGGCTTCCCAGGAACACGTTAGAGCTAACATGGACTCTCAAAGGGGTCTTTCCTGGTGTTCAAACAGAAAGGAAAATGCTTTCAACCACGTGTGTATGCAAAAAATTGGGAAAAGTTGAAGCATATGATTAGCCTTGCCAAAGTAGAATAAAAAGAAAGAAAAAAAGAATTAGAAATACAAACCTTTACAAAACCTCTAAACCATTAAATTAAATACATCCTTTTAGGAAAATTGGATGTTTTAAAATAAATACCTAGCATGACAAATCAATACATGGGAGATTAATTAAAAATTAATTCAGGAAAGTTAAAATTCCAAATGTTTCCAAAGATAGACATTTGCTTGTGCTGGTGGGCGGGAGCAGCACGGCCTGCGGGCAGGTGGGAGGGAGAATGGAAGGGGCCTTTTTCGGCAAGGAGGCCTCAGCAGGGGCATTTCCAGTCCTCTGTGTGTGCAGAACCCGGCCCTTCAAGTCGTATCACAAGCTCAGCTAATGTTTAAGGTTTTCCCCAAGGGCAGGCCTATTTCAGTCAGGCCCCAGGGGCGGCCTGATGGGTTCCCTCAGGAAGCAGTTCCTCCTCTTCTGCCAGGCCACCTTTTCACCCGGGCTAACACAAGTGGCCACAGGCATCACAGGCCACAAAATCAGGGAAATGGTTCAAGTGAAACCAAATGTGTTTCCCTTGTTTATTTTTCAGCTGCCTCTGGGATCTGACTGAGAAGACCAAGCGCAGGAACAAGCCACTACTGTTGGCACCCAGCAGCCGAAGGAAACCCAAGTACCCCTCACACGGTGTTTGTAAATTGAAACAAAACAAGAGTACATACTAGCATTAATATACTAAATAGACCAACTACTTAAATACATTACTTACTATTTTCTTTTAATATACAGTATAAATAGTCATCCCAAAAAAAGAAGCTTGAGTACTATCTGCAGTCAAAAGATTAAAAAAAAAAAAATCTTCGTTTCAATAAGCAGATATATCTACTATATACTTTTCAGCTTTGAATAATAGATTCTTAGAATATTTCTACTACCCCAAAATACGTATTTACATGTCTTGGAAACGTATAGACTACCAATACTCCACTTGACTAAGAACACTGCCATATATATGGCTTAAAAGCCAGGGAAAAACTTCTTTCCCACAAATACTATTCACCAAATTTTAAGTTCACCTGAAAAAGAATCCTCTTGGACACACAACTAAACTATTATTGCTGTAAGACTGGTCAGAAGTACAAATATATCCTCTGATCCAAAGGCATCCAAACGCCAAATTATGGCTGGGATTTCCACAAATACTTAAGACACCATAAACTGAATTGAAGAGGCTGAGAAGTGCAAGCCACAAACCCAGCACCCAACCTCTTAAGTGCATAAATTTCTATTGGTAAAGCTTCCTCAGGCATTAGATGTTGTGCTACTACAGATTTTGTGGCTGAAATCTCTCCTGAGATACTATACATTTGCTCTGGTCTCTGGAGGGACAAATCCTTCCCATGTCCAAACCATCGGGCTAAAGATAAGGCTGAGCTGAATCATCATTTTATTTCCCACCCACTGAAGCTTTGTCACTATGCAGTTAAAAACAACAGATTTATGGAACATAAGAGACACCAACCAAGAGGGAAAAAAAAAAGCAAATTTTAAATCCACAGAGGCATTCAACAAGTTTTTCAAATCCTGATGTTATCGGAAATTTCTTACACATGGGTCCAGACCTTATTTTATGGGCATTTACCATCATGTCCAATTATCTCCAAAGTTCAAAGTTAAAAAATAAAATAAATTAATTGCACCCCAATCATCAGCTTGTTTTAAAAACAGGTTTTTGTTTATCCTGTCCAGAATATTGATTCCTCAAAAGTGAAATATCCCTTCAGAGAAATAAGGATATTTTCAAAGCAAAGTCAACCTGCAAAAGCCAATAGGTAAATAAAAGATATTTTAATATTTAAGGATCCTATAAATGCAAATTCTACTTCAGGTAACAGACTAAGATGTATTTATTATAGACTAATTATGAGATTTTAATATTTTTTTCTGATTTTCAGGAAAAGAGTTTGGGAAGGTAGTTATGAAAAAAAAAACACACAATCCTCAAACAAAACAAAAAGTCAATCAGGATACAAACATAAACAATTGTCATAAACAATGTATGACAAGCAAGACAGGTACTTGCTCTATGCTAATGCTATTATAAAACAATTCCTCATGGATATCCACAGAAAAAAAGTAAAGGAAAGGTAATGGAAAATTGTTACCTGAAGAATGTGGGTCGTACAGATATTACTGGTTTCGTATATATTGCGGGAATTCAAAATTTTACCAATATTGAAAAGACAAAACTAGTTTGAATTGAACTTCACATTGTTGAATGGTAAGTACCAAACCACAACTTATTTCTTTCTTTGATGAATAAGGGATTATAAACACATATGTATATTGTTATAAACATGTGTGTATTGTTACGAAACAATACACCTGAGTACCTCAGTGTGTGGGCTGCACACAAGTTTTTTACCTCCCTCTTATGTCTGTTCTCTAAGTGTTATTCGCATCTATGTGACTGTACTATCTAAAGTGTTTGGCAAACCCACAGATTGCTTTAAAAAATAGTTATATCTGACATCCACTGATGGATAGATGTCTTTTATACAGATATGACTGGTACAAAGATTGACACTGAAGACGATTTTCTGGCTAAGTTTTCAAAACTGTCATTCACTGAATCAAGAAAGATGTTTCGGCACGTATCAAAATTTTAGAAACTTCAAGTGGTTTAGCTTATTCATAGAGCACTCCAGAAAAAGAAAAGCCTGAGTTTTAAATATTGCTTTAAATAAAGCATAGGAGATGCTTCTATACTAAGAAAAGTCTTTACAGACCTTTATAAATTGCCTGGTAGCAATTATTTGCACTCCTGACAGCTATGTCTTTAATCTAATCTACACATAAAATAGGCTTTATCTGTACATAAAAGTCTAACCAGCAAACATTTTAATTGATTTACTTTAGCTCATTCTACCCCCTACATAGGTGCTATTACACTTACTTAAGCTTTGCCCAGGCCAATAAAATTAAATCAGAGAGTTAATGACTTGAACCTGGCCTGAGCAAACCACCTACTCGCATAATCAAATTGCTCTTGCTGGCTCTTGCAGTCTTGTCACAGCTCTGCAGCTCCTTCTGCCCCATGAAAGTCTGTCCTTTCTCTGGAACTTTAAACCAAATGACTGGGCCTTTTTTATTGGAGACAAAGAATGTTACCTAAGTCAAAGATCTGAATTTTATGATTCAGTTTATGCCTTTAAAAATAACTTAAAATACTCTCATCTCTCAAATTTCTCAGGGTTTATCAAATGCCATCAAACCAAAACTTTTTTCTTGAACCCAAATCAGTTATTATCCCAAAGACTGACAAAATATCCCTTAAAAGGCATCCTGCTTTGATAGGCAACTTCCCAGCAGCAAATCAATGGCTGTGTATTTTTTGTATACATATGCCGCACCATCACACTGCTGCTCCAGCTTTTTACATTACCTTAGCAGACAATGTAATGCAGCATATATTTGTATTTATTTTGAGTTTTGAATGGCTTAATAGTGATCTGTGCACCAGACCACACACTGCCCCACATATTTTCCAAAATATTTTTGAAAAATTGAAAACAAAAGTTTCCTTACCCACCACTAAAACATTGTAAGACTTTGATTCAGACACTTTAAAGATTTGAATATTGATGACAAAATTTATCTGATTATCATGATAATCAATCATTAAATAGAAGCCACCACGAGATATCAGAGTGAGATTTTATATCAAAGTGGCCAATAAAAGCCATGTAACAAGAAAATATTTACCTCCTGTAGAGCATGCTGGACTTTGGACAGAGGCTATAAGCCTCTGAATTCAACTCTTTTGAGAAGTCTGCACTGAATTTCATGCTGCCCCAGCTACACCTCACACTGCTTGGAGAGAAGTCAAAGAAAGAACGAACTTGCTTATTCTATATTTTTTCTCCTACGAAGGAAACCGGCAGCCATATAGCTAATAAAAGGCTACTAAATCCATCAGTCTGGCTAACACAATGCAAATAACTTGACACTTAGCAGTCGCCGCCCTGTTTACCAAAAAGAGTCATTAGTTAAGGTAATGCTGTGTGCAAAATAATATTCTTTTCCTTTTTTAGGACAGCCAGGCAATGAGTAGACTGTTGTAATAAGTGATTTAAGGGGAAAGAATGCTGAAAGAAAATGTTTCTCAAAGATCCGGGGAGCGGCAATTGGAAAGAGAAAAAAAGATCTGAAAGTCCGAACAACAACAGATCACAACAGAAAAGGGAGCAACGTCACCGTCATTAAAACTAATTTTTGAGTTAAATACATATGGTCGTTCTTTTGCTTAGTAAAACAAAGAAAAAACTCAGAAAAAAAAAAAAACAAGAGAGAACGCTACATTGTACCAAACTTCACAGTTTTGCTTCAACAAACTTTCACAAGGTTCAAGAAACCATGCCAGGCACTGCACAAACTCTTTAACGTCCTAATCTTTGCTAATCTGTGTAAATACAGATTAAACAAAAATACATGAAGCTGAGAGCCCACACTCTCTCCCTCACATGTCTTTCTCAAGGAGTTTGAGAATCTTTGTTACTTGCAATGAATTAAACATTCATTCAATTTTCATTTTGAAAGAATCACTTGACTCTCATTAGCAACAGTAATAATTCCATACCAAAAAGAAATCAAATTTGGCAGCCTGATAAGCAAAGGAAGGGAAAGGAAATATTTGAGTTATTCCATTCCAGCTCAGCCAGCTCTCATTGCACCATCTCTTTGGATTGTCTTGAAACTCTGCCCATGTTTGCAATAATAAAGCCTGTAAAGCTATTTTTGTTTTGGTTTGGGTTTTTTTTTATCAAATCCAAATGGAACAAAGATAAAGACAATTTGGCGCAGTTGTTTCCATTTTACCGTATATGTATACACACACACACACATATACATACAATATATAGCATGTGTGTGTGTGTGTGTATATACACATATAAACACAGACATACACACAAGTATTTAAAATATTAACTTATTTTTATACATAAACTTCTCCAGAAAGACAAGCAACTAGAAATATTTAGCTTGCGTAATATAGATTTTAAATGTCATATATGGACATTTTATAAATGGACCGTTACTGTAAGTGAAGTCTTAGCCTATAAGGCTGTAAACACTTGGGCTTGCTGGAAAGAGACTCAGCAAATGTCCAAGCCCAGGAAGAATCAGAAGCCTGGGAATTACTCATGTATACAAAGCTAAGCGTAAATTCGCATTTGCAAGATGAGATCTAGAGTGTATGAAATATTCCATCACAAAAGAATATATGAAGTGAGGGAAAAAATACTGTAAACAAACTACAATAAGCTTTGGAAGTCTCAGAAATATGAAACCAAAAAGAAATAATTGAAAAAATACCATTTTGAGAGATGAATCAAGATGGGTGAAAATTTACAGTTTGTTTTTCAATTGTTCAAGATAGAATCGGGGCCTGAAAACATTCATTTAGCATTTTCATTTTACCCATTATACACAGTAATATATTCCTGTAAAAGGACATTTTGTAATTCAAAAAATAAAATATTACGTAATTTTACACATCACACACTATTTCTCTTCTTCTTTTGTTACTTTCTGAATAGTTGTCTGCTATTTTTTCATGTCAGAATAGCAACAGCAATTTCTCATGCTATATTATGTTGTTTTCTTTCCACAGCTTCTTCTGTCTTTCCCCCTAGTTCTGTTCTCTTCTTTACTGGCTGTACTTTCTATTTCTCTTTTCTGTTGGACTTTCAACCCTTTAATTTAAACTTAGTTTACTTACAATCCAATCCATAAACACACATTGGCATCCTAACATTTATTTAATATCTAAGTGACCAAGTTTTCTGCTGGTTAATGACATCCTCATCTCTTAACGAGCACTGACCTCACCAGGGAGAGAAGTCAGTAAGAGCTACTCAGAAATATGGAGGAGGCTGGAATATTTATTAGTCATATTTTTCTCTTAGGCATGTGTTTACCACAATGTTAGATGAGACAGTCATGCCTCTCCTTGTGTCTCAGATCCAGAACCTCCTGCTGATGCAAGGGATAGGCACCTCCCTGTTATTTTTCCACCAGCCTTCTCTGGGAATTAGGAGAAAAAGTTTATTTACTCATGTCCAAGCACCCAGTTCTTACTCTTTCCACTGAGTAATCCCATGTTTGTCTCTGCTGCTCAAAAACTTCTTATTCAATGTCCCTCATGACCCTAAACACCCCAAAGTAATGCTGAAAAATGATACAAAGTGCCACTTTTAATTTTGCTGTTGTTTGGGAAAACTGAGTAATAGCAGAGGCACTGAAGATACCTGTTAGCAGAACCAGGAAGACATAAAAATGTTTACAATTGTGATTTTCAGCTGGGGACCTAGACAGCAATACCAAGTGATCCACTGATCTACACAATCTTTGTAGCTTTCTAAAACATTTCAGTAGAACAAACGAAAAAAATCTTGTGCGGACCACAGTCAAAACTCCCAGAGATCTGGAAATTAGAAGACAATCTTGTCAAACAGCTAGAAAGCAAATATCCTACACAGTCCAGATGAGCGTATAAAGAGATGTTGGTAGTAAATGGCGAATTTTCATAGTGGGAGAAGGTCACCAGTAGAGTTTCACAGAGACCAGTGATGGGTTCTGTGTTGTTCCATTTATTCATAAGTGGAAGAGGGATAAACAACAGAGAGAACAAAGTTTTGCTTATGATATTCAACTATTTTAATAAAGTCTGACTAGGAAAAATAACAGAAGGACCTGTCAACACTCTGTGAATGACTATTAAAATGCAGACATAATACATATTAATACAAAGTAACGTATATGGAGAAAACCAAACTTAACAAATAAAACGGTGGGCCTAGAACTGATCTTTACTACTTATGGACAAAGTCTTAAGCTACTCTTGATAATTCCATGGAAACAAGAGTTCAAGAGAAGAAAACATGATGCTGGGAATTATTAGGAAAGGAAAGAAAATAAAACCAGAGACAATCCTAATGCTGCTGTATAAATCCCCAGTTAGGCCCACATACCAGATCTGTCCCTGTAATACTGAGGAAAGTTATAACTCCCTCACCTCAAAAGACAGCAGAGCAGAAAAGAAGCAATTCAGATGATGAGAGGTTAAGAACATAAACCTTTCAGTGAGAAGACTCCTCAACTTTAAAAAGAAATGTAAGGAGAAGCTTAGGATCAAAGGTCATAAAATCATGGCTGGCATTGAGCTGATAGAGCAGAATAGAGTATTCACTGTCTCTTCCAACAGAAGAAACAGGGACACCAAGTGAAGCTAGCAACTTGCAGGCTTCAGACAAAATAAGAGAGCAATTTACATCATGTAATTCGTGTAGTACTCCTTGTCACCAAAACTTATCAGTTTAACAGCTAAATTAGTTGAAAAAAAAAAATAGGTTAACAATTTGTGGAGAAGACATTCATCGAGATTTACATATAATATGGAAATAATTTTTAGCTCAGAAAATCCCTAAACTGCAAATTATTATAGGGATGAACCACTATGTGCTGCTCTATGCTGTCTACTTGTTTATAAGCTGCCCTGTCAGTCACCCTCAAAGAACAGCTATTAGGTCAAATGGATCTTTGGTTTTACTCATTACGGACATCTTTCTGTAAATAAATACATATTTAGCATTTTAACACTCAAGCGTTAAGTATTTACTGGTGAAAAATACATCTTAGTAAAAAATATGAAAACCAGTAATTATATTTATTAACTGTAACATAAGACAATGTACTCCTCTGATGACAGTGTGTTAAATATACAGTAAGATACTTGCAGGAAATGATGGGCATGATTTTGCTCCACGTTTTCCCATTCTTCAACAAAGACTTTGATGAGGGTTAACTTGCTGCTGAGATGACAAAAATACTTTCCCACTAGTAGATCTAGTGACTTGCAGATACATTCTTGAAATGAGGACTCGTTTGGGCCTTCTGCTGCATCCCTCGACAGCTTTGCCTAACGTCTCCCAGTAAATGCCAAACACTCTATCAATATTGTGCCCTTCTGCTCGCGGCTAACAACCAAGCATGTTCTGCAAGCTCTGCAAATGTCTCCTTAACACATTCACGCCTTGGTCCTGGCTGATTCCATCAGCAGTACAGATTGCCTGGGAATGGTTTTAGCAGGGTTCACATCCTACACATCCTCCAAAACTGTTTTACTGAGGACGTCTGGTATCTTTTGCAGTATCCATTTGATTTGTTGGTACTCAGAGAATAGGGTTTAATGGAGGAGAAACAGTCTCCTTTTAGCAACAATTAACAGACTTTAAAGTAAGTTACTTCCTGTATTGTGTGTGACTCCTTAGCCCAGTTTTTGCAAGTAGCTTCTCCCTGTTGAAAATAATACCAAAACATTCTCTTCTGAAAAATATTTTGAGCTTTTGTTTAAACGAATAAATATCAACATCTACATAAAGATGTTTAAACTTTTATTGTCAACAGAAGACTAGTCAACACACTCGTGCTGGAGAAGGCTGGAGATTATTCAAATAAACTGCCCAAACAGTAGAGCAGCTTAATTGAGTTGTCAGAACAGCAGTGCCCATGGTTGGTTTAGATGTCCTAAGCTACCCAAGACATCTGTTGGGAGCAAGCAGGTATGACACAGCCCCAATGAGAGACCCGTGTCTTTTTTGGAGAGGCAGCAGGAGCCTAGAAGGTATTTTCTCAAGGGAATTCAAATGGTGCTAGATACTATAGTTAGCAAGTGAATCGAGTCCTAGGTGCCCCGTTTCAGGTAGCCAAGTCCTGCTCCAGGTACCGTGGACTGCATTGGCTAAGATGCTGCTCACTAGAAGGGAAGATCAGACACCAAACATGGCTGTAGACTCCTGTGTAGAGAGACCTACACGTAGGTGCTTTAATCTCAAATTGAATTCTGCACTTGGTCATACGATTTCCATGAAGGAAGACCTAAGACAATTTTTATTAAAATAATCTTATGCTTTTCACCTTGCTTTGTGTAATTCAAGTAAATCATCATGGGCATCTAATGCAGTTTGCTGCCCAGCCATGAGTCTGTCAAGATCTGTGTCTGTATTCAGTTCTTCTCAAACACTTCAAGTAAACCTTCAGTATCTGTTCTTCTTTTCTGAACACTAAGTATATACAAATCTCTGTGTCTTAAATAAAATCTTATACCAGCGTCATATCTCTCAGCTACCTCCTATACATAAATTGATACTCAGCAGTGAAGTGATCGAGTTTACTCACAGTCCAGATTTGAGACTATAACCCTTTGACCTTCACAGCGTTGAGGTGTATTTATTTGCTGTCTTAATTGCTTAATCTACTGGAATTTTTCTGAAAGGGTTGCAAAGATCTGATCGGAAGCAAGGATGCTGCATTTTTCACATGAGAACAGGCTGGTGGTTTGCTGACTGATAATGCATCATTTGCAAACAGCAGATCTGCAAATACCGTGCATCCTTCTGCTATGATAGCCCAGAGACTCCTGCACTGACAGAATTCACACATAGCACCCATTTCTTTTCCCTAAATGCCTCTGTTAAGAGGCATAATGTTATCACAAATCAACACCGAAACACAAAATGTCATTATGTTTCCATCACCCCTATCTGTTTGGTAATTCATGTACACTCCAAACAGATGTGTGATTTGTGTAATTCCGTTATTTTTGTTTTAAATTGTATTAAGATAGATGCTCTTGAAAAGCATCAGCAATGCTTTTCACTGGCATTGTGAGTGTACGTCAGATTCCACAAAAATTCTCATGGAGCTATGAAAAAAAAAGTAAGTACTTCTTATACAGCTACCTAGAAAGTCACCATAGAATTAAGCAACTAACCCCTTTTTTCTTTGGATAGATCCTTGACATTTACACTACAAAACAGAAATGAAAATAAATAAATAGGTATGCACAGTAACCTATACAATTTGTAGAATATGTTGGAATCATGTAAACAAAAGCAGTAACAAGACTGTTGCCTTCAATTTAATTTCAGTGACTACCTTCAAAAGCTACTCACCCGGAATGATTGCAATTTAAAAAGTCCTATTAAGCTCTGATCTCAAAGTTATACTCACGTATTGAAAAGGTGTTTTATTCATAACAGGCATGCAGGAGAGCCAAAGTAATAATTACCCGTAGCAAATATTATTACGACTGACTTATTTGAAAATAACTTTTTTCTTTGATAATTTGCATGCCATTCTTAGTGCAAATCAACTCCACTTTCTTTTGTGACAAGTATTTTTTGTCAATTTTTACCTTTTCTACTTACAACAGAACATTAGTTTCTACTCTTGTTCAGCCTTTGAGACCCAACTGCAGTGAATGCAATTATGCTCGTACAGCTAGCAAAAAAAATCAGAGAGCATCCAGCTGCTGCCAAGAAAAACTGTGAACAAATTCTAGTGTTGGTCTGAGTATGTGTAACTAGTCCGTAGACAGGTCTGGATTTTGGTCATGTTTAGGCAAGATACAAATAGTAACATATTGCATTGGTACTCAAAGGACCCCTGTCAGAATTACAAACACTGTGAACTGGAAACAGCTGTATAACACAGAAATCCCCTAAATAAATGTAAGTTAGGATACAATTCAGGGGAAAGAGGATAGTAATAGTACCGTATCCAGAATTTTACATTCCTCAGCCATTTAAATAGTCTAATATAAATATGTTTCAGCAATTTCTGTGAATACATGAGCACTCTATATTTAGTCAGAGATGAAAGGAAACTTCCAGGACCGTACTTAAGGCATGAAGTGGTTTTGCAAACCGCTTTGGAGGTGGGTCTCTGTTCTTAAGGGAAGTCAGCACAGGACCTGCTGACTGGGATGCCGGCCCTAGCTCCTACAAAGACTCTGGGCAATAATCTCATTTTGGGTGAAACCACGTGCTCACGCAAGGCTCCACCAGCACTTTCGAAGCTGGCAGAGTACACCCTGCAGAAGAAATCTAAGCCGTGGATCCCAGCCTGCAGCAGGGAAGGGGAAAGTGCCAGAAAGTGGGGGAAGCAGGAAAGAGTGAGAAAATGTACAGCCAGAAGTAGCACTGGCAAGGTCAGCAACCAGTAATGTCATGAACAGTTTTCAAAAGAGAGCCTGAGATTAGGAGTAGACATTTTTGATATGTGGGGAAAAACATTTGGCTGCACTGTTGGTCTGGGTCCCATGCTGTTTTAATCCATATAACAAATTATATGTGAAGTAGAGCAAAGTCAACTCAGCTTCCAAAATGGGAGAGTTTTCAGAACCAGTGCTCAGCAAAAACCAATATAACTATACGAATGAGCAGAAACTTATGGTGATGTTATTTTACAAAATTACTTTGCACGGTCAATCTGTGTCCTAAGGAAGAAATAAAACAGACAGGAATGTAGAATTTACCCATGCCAGTGAAAACGGGTCTTAACCCATCAGCAACACACTTTGCAGGATTTCGTAAGTCCATGTTTTAAAGGGGAAGGCGTTCAATTGAACTTAATTCGTTATTTCTGATTATCTAGCTATCAACACCACCACTAAAGAAAATACATTTAACATACAGGCTCCACATGAAAGAGAAACGGTGAGAGCCAGACCAGAGATTAAATAACTGCTTCTTATTTTCATGCTTAAAAAAAAGAAACTATTCTTGAGTGTAGAAAGCCTTCTGTGGGTGATGGGCTACCCCCATGAAGCATAGCACTATACCCACTATGAAGCATAATAGTAAAGTAAAAATGAGTGGTAAACCATCTGGTAACTCAATGAGCACCTCAGACATGTAACAATTATTCTGGAAGAACATCCTACATCTAAAGGTAGGCAATTCATACACAATAGGTAAGCTGTTTATGTATAATTGGTACCTTCAAACCACCGATTACTAAATAAATTGTACCATTGTTCTTTGACCCAGAAATTCATATTGCCTGACTATATTCTGGCCCATCTCCTCTCCGTTCACAGCCATTCAGCAGAACTGTAGCAGAAGGAGTAACTGTGCATTTACAGACGTAGTATTACTCATTTGTAAGAGTCCCCTAGTCTGTAGGTGAAAAAGGAGAATACCCATTACCAGATGACAAGTAGGGCCACCATTATGTTTTGAAGAATGCTGATCATCATCCACAGGCGTATTTTGGGAATTACTGTTCTTTGTCAAGCTGAAAAAAAGTTTTTAACTTATTTTGCATTACTTCTGCTGCATTGTAGCTTGCATTATACTGGAATGATAATTCAGATTTGGGATACTAGACAATTTGATATATTAGTGGGGTTAGACGAGCATAATGCTTGCATTGTTCACACATTCTCCTCTGACTCACTGCAAGATTATAAATACCCACCGTAAGGGGAGCTCCACCCTGGCTAGGTTTAATCTAATACTTTCTGCTATTGCAGGCCCTTCTACCTTTAACATAAAACCAAGCCATGAAGACTTGACTCCATGCTGTGAAGATTTTCTTCCCTTTTTTTTTTTTTTTACATTTAAGATAATTCATAAAACTAACTTTACACAGTTTCCTGTAATCTCAAGGCAAAAGGTGTTCTGTAAATGTACTTTGTTTCAAATGTAAGAAACATTAACCACCCACTTCCTGTATTGTTCCCTAAAAGGTTTACAAGTACTGCAGGACTAATCCCATTCTGCCAAAAGGCAGCGCTTCTTGCCAAAGAGGGACTCAGTTAATGTTAAATGACTGTACTCTTCACATTAAAGAATACTTGGAAGCTGAAACACACCAAGGCTTTATAGATCCCTTTTGAAAATATCTGACAAAGTCACAAGTCAATTTATTACAGGAGGCCCCGCAGAAACTTCCCAGGGCCAAGCTCTGCTCAGCTTCCACGGCTGCGTGTGTGCGAGGGAAGGACGGGGACGGTGCCAAGAGCTTTCTGAGCCCAAGTAACATATAAAGCGGGTCAGTGGAACAAATCCGTTCCTCACAGTTTGCCTCGAAACAAAATAGCGTGTGATGTTCGTTTAGATCTTGTGCCTTCGCTACAGGCAAATACGTCTGGAAAGGTCACAGCTGCAGTAAAACCAATGTGAACGAAATAAATTTTAATCCTTGTCAATATTGAACTTTATTACCAACACAGTCCCACTCAAAACAGCGACTGGACCCTGCAGAAGAACGGCCGGGCACTTCAACAGACACGTTAGCGACTGAATTAAAAAAAAACAAAAAAACAGGAGAGAGAACTGTTAAGTTCACCCGTCCTCAGTCCCTTGCAGGAACTTGACCCGGGTTAGTCGCCGGTCCCGCTTTGCTCACACCCCCCCACCACGTCTCAGAACTAACAGAGCGCTACATACACCCCTGCCCGTCCTTCTGCCAGACCAACGTGCTTTTCAGCAGGACACTAAGGAAGCAACAAAACCCTTCTAGGGACGATTAGGCTGGAGACACAATGCCCGCAGGTCAACCAGAATATCCACCTCTCGCCGCCCCCGCAAAACCCGGGACACCGGCCAGACCCCACCCGCCCCCCGGGCTGACAGCGCCGGGCAGGGGCGCGCTGGGGCCACCACCGCCACCCCGGGGCCGAGCGGGCAGCGGGGACGGGCGATGGGAGTGGGGGGGCGAGCCCAGCCCAGCCCCGCAGAGCCCAGCCGAGCCGGGGGCAGCCCGGGCAGAGCCACGGCCGCGGATCCAACCACCCCCCTCCTCCCCCGACCGCAGACAAAGGGCTGAGGCTCCACCACCACCCAAAGTGCCTCCCCCGCCCCAGGTATCCCCTCCTCCTCCTCTGCCCTCCCTCCGCCCCTCTCCCTGCCGCTCGCCCTCCCCCCCGGCTACTCACAGGATGGTGGTTTGGGGCGAGACGGCGGGGACGCTCTCCACCATCAGATGCATGCAGCGCACCGTGGTGCGGAAGCAGAGGCAGCGGCTGGGGCACCACACGCTCCCGCGCTGCGGCGGCGGCGGCGGGGGCTGCGCGGCGGCCGGGGGGGCGAGCCCCCCGCTGCGGAGCAACAGCAGGAGCAGGAGGCAGAGGCCGGGGGCGGCCGCCGCTTCGCGCCGAGCCATGCTGCAGGGCGCGGGGCAGGAGGGAGAGGGGCTCCGGCAGGTCCGCGTCGCGCCCGCTCCGCTCCCCGGCCGCGGCTGCCGCTCTGGTCGGCGGCGGGGCGATCCCGTCCCCCCCGCGCGGGCTGGAGGAGGGGACGGCGGTGGGCCCGCCCCGGCCGGCGGCGGGATGGGCGGCCGCGCCCCGGGGTTCCGCGCTGCCCTGCGCAATGCACCGCGGGGCAGCGCCGTGCAGCGAGCCGCCGCCCCCTCCCGCGGGCAGAGGGGTTCGGCCGCCCCCCCCCCCCAGCCTCCCCGTCCCGCAGTTCCCCGTCCCTCGCCTCCGTCCCCGGGAAGGAGGGGGTGAAGGTAACCCCAGAGCCGGGTGGGGCGTAAGGGGGAGCTGCGTGCACCCCGGGAGAGAAGAGGAGGAAGGAAAAATGAAGGGAAGTGAGGGGAGTGGAAAAGGAAAAAGGAAGGGAAAGGAGGGGAAAAGGGACAGAAAGCAAAGAGAAGAGGGGAAAAAAAAAAAAACAGACGGGAAAGAGAAGCAGCAAGTTCAGCAAACTACGACCCGTTTCTGCCCTGGTCTGAAAGACTCACCTACTACACAACCCTTGGACTACCCCCACCTCTTACTGCTGCAGCTTTTACTGCCGAACCGGGAAAATCTGTTGGATTTGCCCCGAATTCATTCAGCTGATGTTTTTAGGTGGGTGTGTACACTAGCAAGGAGGTCTAAAAGGACCACCAGAATGTAACTGTCCTTACAAGAGTAATGGTTACAGCCTAAAATCCCATGATCTCAGCACTTTCTTAAAACAAATCTTGCGTGAGGACACAAAACTAGATTAGCTTTGACATTTCTAACGTTGCCCCAATATGTTGTCATTCTTCTGTGGTGTCCGGTCCAAAGTAGGTACCCTTTCTCCAACCCTCTGCGTGCTTTGACTATCCCAAGTGAAAACATTGGAATGTCATTTCTATGATGACAATTGCAGTGATCACGACTAACCTATTAAGTGTAACAACTACATATTCTCTTGCAAATGAGGAGTGTCAGCACCGCCAGTTCCACACCAGAAATAAGACGGGGCACTTCTGCAGGTTTGCCTGAATGCCTGTATCTTCAAGGAACAATATACAGGCCATTCTTGCCTAAAGCTTAACTATAGTAATTCTTACTCTGCACTTCACTGTGAAAACTTGATTTTACCACATGAGTCAGGAAATTACTTTTTTTTTTTTTAAACACCAAGTTAAACACTTCATGTAGGAAATCAGAGCCTGGAAGCGTGCTACAAGTGCTGGAAATCACTGATGGGCCCAGAATCAAAATATGCTGAGATAAGTCATAATCTGTACCTTTCTTTCTGCAGAAGTACTATTTGACTATGTTTTTCCTGCATCACCATGCCTGTCTTCTCAAAAGCAAGACATGACTGCTTATACCTTCAAAAGGAGTTAGCCAATGAAAGCATTGAAGTGTTTTTCTTGTTCTGAGGAGTCCTGAGTCCTTTAAAACATCTGTCAACCTCCCAGTGAGCTGTAGGCTGGCTAACTGGGAACCGGGAGAGGCTTGTGAGAGTTTACAGAAGCAGCAGGTTAAAACGTGCATCACCTCAATGTCGTTTCAGCAAACAGCTGGTCTCTGTCTCACCTCCTCTGCATTTGTGAGCAGTGTTGGGATATATACATGTCTTAATCTGAAAATTAAATATGTTTCCTGGTCCAGGAAAAGCTCAGGCACTTTTGACCTACAAAGTGCAAGCGTTGGCACAAGTAAGTTTTTGTCCCGGAAATGCCACTCACATTAGAGCATCTTGGTGGTTGTAAATCTGTCATCCTGTAGCACCCATACAAAAAGCAGCAGAACATCTGAGATTAGATAATGAAACACAGTAATATAGAGATATCACTAAATTGGGACATTTGTAGCATTTAGGAAAATATGACATGGTTTATTTTGGTGCTTTATGATGATTATTTTCAAAGATAACATACATAGTCAAAATTAGTTATGTTTTCTGTAGGAAATTAAAATTGTTCTGCTTTTAGCATTTGGGGACTTGCTAGACTGTCGTACTATGCATTGGAAGTATCTATGCTACATGTGTAATTCTGAGAGTGAGATTAAAAGTGCATAGATATTTTCACTCTAATTAGGCAATTTAGCCTTAACAACCTATACAGCATTCTTGCCATTTACTTTAAGTTACATGTAACCTTCAGGCTCTTAGTTAATATATTATTAATGCCTCATAAGTCATTTAAGTTAGCCTTTTTTCATGCCCTGTGGAAGCCAGTAGAGTATGAGGTGGCGTGCAATTAGCTCAGCACTAGACACTGAATAGAATATTAATGCTTCTAATTAAAATATAATGAAGATCAACTTGACATTCATTGAGATGCTGAGACAGCAGTCAGTTCCTTCCTTGTCAGTGCATTTGATTAAAGAGTCAAGATTACATTTTCTGAGGCCAAGAACTACGTCTTATTTTCAGTCGGTAACATGCTGGTTTGGCAGGGAAGAGAAGAGAGAAATATGGGCAGACTGAAAAGTCTTCACAGAGGAGAATAAGAAGGTCCAAAAAAGCTTTCAAGAGATTTTCTCCAACAGTAAAGGGGGAGTTAAAAAAGATGCTCAGAGAGTGGGTTAAAAAGGAAATCCATTTTACTTAAAGCTGCATAGGAACGGTATTTACATTATTATGTGTTGTAAGTTAAGCTAGCTTTTGGAAGTCCTCACAGTTTCTTAACTCTTCACAAACTTTCTAGAATAAGAGAGTTTTCATCCCCAGATTATGATTTATCCTTTGAACTAAATAAAGTAGGAAACTTGTGGAAAAATGTCTTTTATTAAGTAAGTGAAGACTATTTCAATGCAGTTGCACAAGGGAGAAAGCAAATTTCTGGAGTTTCCTAAGTTTTTAATTGCTTAATTTTACAACCTCAAAATCTTTCCTATTTCTTTTTTTTTTTCTCCACAGTTTTTGTGTAATAAAATAAGAGGAGTAAGAAGTTTGTCTTGAGCAAACTTGAGCGACAAAGTATTCAGATTCAGGGCTGCTATAGCTGAAATCAATGAGAAACAGTTCAGTGACTTCAGTAAGAAGAAAATCAAGCCCAAAGGCTTCTTCTGTGTGGTCAGTTACGGTATTCATGAAACAGCAGTTTTTAAAGATTGGAGAAAAACGTCTGCTTTGAATTTAATTTAACTCTCACTATTCTGGTCCTTGCATGTTTTTGGTACTGAAAATATAGCCATCACTCCATAATTATACTTCTCAATAATGCTAGCATCTGACACCTCTGTTACAATTTAAAATTGCAGCTGTCTTTTTATTCTGGTTTAGATATGTCTTATTTCTTTTATAAAGTTCACTGCAAAAAAAAACTGTGTAATGATTTTAATATCATGCTTTTCTAAATTTGTGGCAGGGATGGTTTCTGATTAATAATACTTCCAAATGGTTTTGATATATCTTTCCATTCTTAGCCAGTTTTCGAAGAACTTTCATAAAATGTGCAGGGTCATTTCTGTTGACCCTACATATAAATAATTTGCCTTCTGTTTCTGATTTCTCTAGTTGAGGAGTTGGCCTAACAAAAAAATAGGGTATTTATGCTGGAAATGAGAGATCTTTCTTTCTGAATGCTAGTAGAACTGCTTACCTTACAGCTCCATATAGTGTGAATCTCCATTTGCTTATAAAAGTTTCCTACTTAGCTCCCAAATTTTTGTCAAATACTGCCACTTACTGGTTTTATTCCATACCAGTAATTTATTTTTGTAGCTTTTGCTTTGCTGAAGTAATAAAAAAATACTTTTTAAAAGACACTTTTTTTATCTTTTGTTTTCCAAAAAAAATCAGATATAAGAAATATAAGCGCAAATCCTGTTCAGTTTATTTTAGATCTCCATGTTAGCATTCTGTCTCTGGATATGAAATGAGGCATTCAAGACATTTCAATATGTGTTTGGATACCTGACAATGGAAATACTTTGCATTGACTTTGGCAGGCGCAGAATCGTGACCTAGTTTATTGTTTAGGACCCTTTTGGTTAGTAATAATAGTAACACTTAAGAGGAACAAATTGTCAAAATAACTGGTAAAAAAGACAATAAAAACACATGTTTAAAGTAGTTTTATTATAATATACCAGCACAGGACTAAAGCTTAAACACATCTGATCTTTACTCTTTTAAAGGCAGAAGCAAAACTCAGACTGGTTTTGAAAGCATATAGTGGTGTCTTTTATTTCTATTACTTACGCAGACTAAATATCATGGGGTAGCTGGATGGTATGTCAGCAAATGTGCTAAACTCAGGGTATCAGCCAAGTCAATTACTTAAACTCATGAATGCTTGTTCATAAACTTTTCTCAACTGTCCAGGAAAGCTTATACTATACTCGATACATACTTCTTGAAATACTGCATTCTTCTTCATAGATCAGTCAGAGGCAATATGACTTCTTCTCTGACCATGGCCATTCAAGAGTTTATGACACAGAATCATAGAATCATTTAGGTTGGAAAAGACCTTTAAGATCATCGAGTCCAGCAAAGAAGACTGAAGACATTTTTCTCCACAGAAGTCAAATATCCTTCTTCCTCTCAGCTGGGACACTGATGTTGTTGATATCTTTAAAAGCTGCCATTCTCCTTTCCTGAATATAATACGAATTTACAGGGAAAATTAATCCTTCACTGGTTACATTATGAGAAAGGTTGCTTCCAAGTCAAACAAGAGTGTACCATTCTCAGAACGTGCTAGGGTATCTTAAATTGCCACATGTCTTGTAGATCATCTGAATATGTGTTGTTAGTTTCTTATATATTAAGAAATTCCTGGGACAGGTTTTATATAAACTGGCAAAAAAAGGTAAAGATTCTCTTCCAAAGTATCTTTGAGTCTTCGCCTCAGCCAGGCTACCTAGTGCTAGTGTATGTGTCCAAGGAAAAATGCTTACCGTATCTTAAATCAGCCAGTGTAACTTACATCTGCCAGATATTTCTGGGGTTTTTGAACAACATGTTTTAATGTATCCTCCTTTCAAAGAAAGTTTGTCAAGTGTAGTTATAGGAAATGGGCCTTGCTAACCCATTATCTGATGTTTAAGGAAATGCCCATAAGCTTTGTTTTATACTAACTGTGCAGCGTGGATCTATTACATCTATTTGCCTTTTTTTTTTTTTTTTTTTGGATTGCACACAACTATCACAGATGACAGTGGGGGTAAAACACTGGTATTAACCTGCACTGGCTAGTGAAGTCAGGCTTGAAAAGTAGATGACGCAATAGGATAACCCTCTTTTTATCCTGGCTTTTTAAACAATATGATAGGAAAAAAAAAAAAAAAAAGAAAAATTATATTAAGCCTTGCTTTGGCAAGCTGCTTAAAACATAGGAAACCATAGGTCCTTCCTCAATAGCCAGCTGACATACTTAGTGGAAGAGTTGGCCTGTAATAGTAAAGTCAAAATAAGAAAACTCCCCTGAAGAGACTTTCCCCAAGGAAAATGTACTCAAACGAACAAGCTCCTGATTTCCCACAGAGTAGTTTTCCTTAATATCAACATAACGGGAAATTGGGTGTTATTAGTTTAATCCCTTGCCTACACTGAGGAAATACCTCACCCAGAAGAGATTCCAGGCTATTAGTTGTACTACAGCTGTGCCTGGAGGCCTCAGCCAGGATCAGAGCCACCCGGCCACGTGTTTTGCAGACATAAGTAAAACCCAGTGCCTTCTCTGAAGACAGACAAATGCAGTAGGACTATGCCCATTTCCCAGATGAATACCATCAGGGACCTGGGTGCCCTGAGCCCGGAGCCCTGGCTACTGGGGTGCAGTGCCAGCCTGGGAAGAGCAGATCCCTGAGGAGAGGGAGCTGCTGTGGGCAAAGCCAGGCCCCCTGCAAGGGCAAAGAGCCCTGCTTTTAAGCTAATGGCCATGTCCAGCCTGGCCTCAGCTCAGCCCCATCCCCATGGCCCTGCCCAGCCATCCCAGGGCTGTGTCTGGCCCCGGTTCCCCCAGTGGGCCTGATCCCAAACCCAACCCAACATCTTGGCCCACCCTTGGCTCCTCCCAGTCCCCAGGGAGGTGCCCAATGCCCAGGGCTGGGGCTGCCCCGGTGCTTCCCGGCTGTCCTGCTCCAGGCTGGGGAGTGGGAGAGGCCTTGGCTGCTAGGCCCTGCCCTTCTGCCCATGGGGATACCAAATCCTAGGAAGGGTCCTAGAGGTAATGTTAGACAAAACCTATTGGACTCTCCAGAGCAGTGTAAGTGTTTTCTGTTCTTAATTTTAAAAGAACGAGCATCATCAGGAGAAACATAGTCAGCAGATCAAAGGAAGCTGCTTTCCTCCTCAGCTGGTGTATGTGAGATCCCGCCTGGAAGGACACATCCCGTTCTGGGCTCTCCAGATCAAAGGGGATCATGAGAAACTGGCAGGAGGACCACCAAGATGTCCAAAGGCCTTGGGTACATGACCTATGAGCATAGGCTGAGGGATCAGGGCTTGTTTCATCTAGTGAAGTCAGGGCAAGGTTGTGATCCAGCAGCAACCTATGACACCTTGAAGACAGACTACAAAAACTGATAAAGCAAAACAATTCTTTGCAGTGGCAGAAGATATATTTATATGTAGACCAAGGCACAATGGTTGTAAATTGTAACTTGAAAAGTTTAGGTTGGATATCATGTAAAAATATTTTTCACCATGATGTAGTGTGTGCACTGACAAGGGTTACGCAGAAAAGCTGGGAATCCTCTTTCTGAGAGATCCTCAAGATTTGATTGGACAAAGCTGTGGCTGATATGAGAGAGTGCTGGCGATAGTCCTTGTCTGAGCAGGTTGGCCAATAAACCTTCAGACATCCCCTCCAGCCAACATCTCTGTGGTTTTCTCATCAGCAGACTTGCCCTTTGGAAATGTCTATCTGATGTCAGCCTAGGGGACTAGCTTGGGCAAGATGCCTCACAAGCCTAAAAGGTGAGTCATTAGCAACTTTACCAATATGACACAATCTGGGACAGGAATGGTCTGCTCTAGTCATCATGGCCTTAGCTTCCAGTGAAATGCAACAATTCTTCTGGAGCAAAATCAATTTACCATAGTTTGATTACAGTAATAGTTAAACAAAGGTCTTCAAAAAAACAACAGTAATGTGATAATTTAACAGGATATTCAGAAGAAAAAATGTGTTTTTTTCCACATAGATTTTTGTATTTAAAAATAATAATCCATAAAGATACAGTTCCTCAAACTTTCAGGTCAGATACCAGCGAACACTAAGAGGCAAGAGGGTGTGTTCAGCTAGGTTGTCTGAGATGTGGGCTATCAACAGACCTCCCTCAACTCATCCATGTTTTCCTGGCTGATCAAAGTCAGTAGGACTGTTCAACTAGGGTGGGCCAGCTCAGTCCTGTTCTCTCCCTCAGGGTAGTTTTGATGTCCTCTAATTGCTCCCTGGATTGCCTAATTCCTATTTGATCTTCCTCCTTTAGTCACCTTTGATGTTCTGTTGTTGTTTGTTACAGGATCTCTGGTTAGGATTAAGTCATTTTAGACAGTGAGACATTCCTGCGAAGGGGAATGCAGACAAATGAGTACTAAAAAGAGAACAAACCAAAAACGTGTTCTTTGCTCCAGGTGGCAAACCCCAAGTTACAGTAGCAGTGAAATCAGGGGTCTTAATTTGTAACTCGGGTTATTGTAGCATGACCAAAATTTAATGTCTGCCATCTATGGTCTCTTCCTATTGGCCCTGGAATTTTAGAGTGACCCACCAGAGAGCAAAACAGCCTTTCCAGATGCAAGGCTTAGAAAAGAGTAAACAAAACATCCACAAAACGGACATTTGGCTGGTTTGTTCTTTTTGCATAGCCTGTGGAAAGCAAAATGATTCACATCCAGTTCTGACTGGAAGTGACAATATCTTTAAAATATGGCTGGGTTTCAGGAGTTAAGGTTCTGTTATTTATCCTTATCATATAGTTCAAAAGGTTAATTAGTTGGAAGTATTTTAGATTAGCAAATTTTAGATTTTTTTCTGTTGATTTTTCTGGTTTTCTTTGTTTTTCTTTCATTGTTAGTTCTCATTCTTTTCTCACTGTCTTTTTTTTTCCTATCAGAACAACAACAGCTAAAAAAACGCTGTCAGGAAGTAATGAGTGTGAGAGAGGAAGGTGTTTTTTTAGAAAAACGTTTGTTGTTTTATCAAAAAGCAAATATTTTTTAAAAATCCAGTGCCATGAGAATATTCCATTCATCTGAAATGTTTTGTAGTAAAGATATATCATATTTCAATCTGAAACTTTAATTCATGTCTTCTCTCCCCACTGAAAAAATGAAAATATTTTTACTGTAAATATGCACCAAATGTCTCTTACCTGACAAATATATATTGAACTATTAGCAAAATGGCATCTTATTATTTGCACAGTATTTTTTCAATTATGTTGAAATACAATTGTATTGAAATTCAATTAGCTAAAGTCTAATGGAGAATTTTGTGGAGAAACAAAGACAAGAAAAGAGCGCTCCCCTTTATCAGGACTCTATTAGCAAACTGACAGTTGACTGGCATTTTAGTACAAAATACTAGCCCTGAAAATAAAAATGCAAATCTCAGAATCATTTGTAAGATCATCATGAACAACGTACTGTTAGTATTTTAGTTTGTAACTTTTGCAGAGGCACCAGAATTAAAAGGACACAGTCATTAGTTCTTCATTTCAGATTTTCTTTTTCATCCTTCTTAATGTTTTTTCCTGCCCTTTCTCTCCAAAGCACAAAGTTTTTAGGTCTTAGATTTAAAAAAACCAGAATATTAGAAGGTGCTTGAGTGATTCCTAATTCCATTTTCTAATTTTGAGTCACGGTGTTCGTTTTATTTGATTGTTATAAAATTGTGTTACTAAAAGAATACCAAGGAAGGTGAAACCCCACAGCACAGAAGCAGATGGGTTGCTCCTTCATGCGAACGCCGGGGCCTGGAGGAGGTACTGGTTAAGAGAGTCATAGCAGAGAGGGTTCAAAGAGCTTCCTGGGACCAAGGGGCCGAAGCAAGTGCGGAGTCAGTGACTCAGAAAGTCATTGGAAGTAAGGACATGCTTGCAAGGAGCACATGGGGACTTCTGTACAATCCTTTTTATTTCTCTTCCAGCTGCCCTGAGCCTTCCCTGTTTAAAAAAAATAAAACTCCTACTTTTGTTCAAAACCTGTCTTTTTGCGTTTAAAATCTTTTTTGTCTTCTTTGGAGAGCTTACTGTGAGGAGAACACCGAGGCAGATCCGCTTCAAAGCCAGCTCAGGACCTTGTCACACTCACATTTTGAAGTCCTGCCCATGAAAGTCACAGCTCCCCTTGACTTCAGTGAGATTTTGAGGGAGTGCATTTGGCATGTTTAAAACAGGTTTAATAGATGAGTGTTAATAATAGCACGTAGCATATATATTTTACTTTTTATCTATGAATTTGTTTGTAACAGCATTTAACGGTGAGTATCAGATTTCTTAGGAAATAGTGGGTAAATTCAAATTGCAGTTTGAAAAATCAAGGTTTAGCTGCGATTTCCAAACTGAAGCATGTAAGAACAATAATTTTCCAGGGTGCTGAGCACCTCTGTTCAGACAGCTTCTGATCATGTGCAGACAAGATGCACCACGGGACGGTTTGCATGATTCCTATCTATAGATAAGATTACATCCCGTGCAATGCTAACAGCCCCGCCTGAATCAGCATGTCCGATTAGAGGTGCAACCTTTGCCATGAATATTGCTATTGCTTCTTGCTTATTTCCCACCTACCCTGAAAAAGTTTCCCTTTTTATGCCAGTCACTTCAAAATGGCTTATAATCCTACACAGTCATGTAAGTTATGACTACAAAAACTTAGCAGTTCAGCCAATCATGCAATATCAGTTTTTAGACATATGACAATTTTGCTCTTAATTTTAAATATTTTGCATTGACACCTGACAGAAACAAGTTTCTCCTGAACAGGCTTGAATTAGTTAAATTTGCTGCTATTGCTGTTGACATGCTATTTGCCTGGGTGGAGCAGCAAAAATGGATTTTACCATGGACTTTTTGTTTTGCAGTTTACTGAAAGTGTTAGTGAAATGCGAGCTAAAAGCTAAAGTTCTTTCTTGGTCCAAGAGGCAAAGGCTCTCCTCATCCATCTTTTCCTAGGAAACATGAAGTTTTGGGATATCAGCAATTTTGATCACAGGAGATTAACTCTAAAAATGTGTCTGGGTACATGGACGTGAGAGGTGAAGAGGTACTGTGTCATGTGCAGTCAGAAGAGCTGAAATGTCTACTTTAGCAATGAGAGTTAAATATTACTCATATCAGAGCGGAGACCTTACTTCTTCCTAGGTGTAAACATGTCTGTTGGTGGAGGTGTTTACAATGATCTGATTAAATATGAATGTGGCTCACACATCTTGGGCAGCCATCTGGGCAGAGCCTGAGGCCTCTGGGGCATGGCCAGGGATTCTGTGAAGCAGCACACTTCACAATTTAAGATTATGTGCACGTATGCAGACACTACTCTCTTGTGTTAATATCATTAATATTACAAGAAAAAAATTAAATATGAAGTTTCACGCATGTGGAGAATAAATCTCTTCAGGAATGATGTCTCAGGCAAGGACGACACGGTCCACACAGAGAAAGACTTAAATGTGTAAAAAAATCTCAAAACTTGCTTTCATTTTGCTGCATCTCCTTAATGTGCAAATCCAGTAATGACTTGTGCACTTCTGTTCTCTCTTTATAAAAGTCATGATCGGTGAAGAATGGAGTAGAAGCAATTCCATATGTTAGGAGGGTCACTGAATAGCTCATCGTATTTAAACCATATTATTTACTGACAGCACACTGCTCAGATCCTATTGAATAGAACAAGTTTACTTATATTAATTCAAGTAACAAAACCATTTAAAAATAACCGCAGCCAGCTCATGATCACCGCAAAATTGGGAAAAAGCATGCAGCTACTTGTACTGTTCCCATTATAAGTAATCGCTGCATGTAAACTGATGCCACATTTTCATGACAAATAACCACAGGAAGGACCTAAACTAGGAGTGTTCTCTAAAGCATAATTTGAAGCGGTTAGTGCTGTGGTCACCCCAGCGACCTCTCTGCTGCAGCTGCTGGTGTCCCTGAAGATCCTGGGACCACTCAGAGCCTGCAGCCCCAGAGCTACTGGTGAGGCATAGCACGACAAGTGTCATCAGAGGAGTCAGGAGCAAGGGACATCCTCATGTGAAGCTGCAAGATCTGACAAAGAAGATAACCTGGTCCAAGGCTCTGTTCTTCAGGGGGCTACTCCCTCTTTAACTGTCAAATGAAAATAGGGTGCTTGAGCAAAATTACGGGTGCCCACAAACATAGGTCATGCAACACACGCAGTGTTTTGGGGCTGGAGAAAGAAACTTGAGCAGCAATCCCAGCAGTACAGTTGGTTGCTCCTCAGATACGAGCCCAATGGGAAGCGTGTGCCGCCCTAGCGTTTGTTGTGCAGTAGGAGACAGGATTTTGTTTCTTTCAGTGAAGCATTGTTTGACTTTTCAATGTTAAGAATTTCTTATTTTCAGATAATAAAAGCACGATGCATTTGAAGGTAATTTAAGATTAAAGCTTCTCAGCTTAAATCATATAGCAAAAGGAGCAACATTTTCACACAGGGCAGAGCCCAGAGCCTAATGCAAGAGCGAGTAATAAGTGGAAGTGCTAATATGGGAATTTCAGAAACACAAAATGGCTTCTGAACAACCTCCCCTGGGCACGCCTGCGTCTTCCAGCTCCACTGTATCGGGCATCCTTTCTCTTCTTGGAAGAGCTGTGATACCATAGCACAGCTGTTCCTATCTTTTTTGTTACTTTCTCCAGTTTAGATGCCTGCATTTTTGATGGTCTGACTTCGTCCCGTTTCTTTTGCTTTTTACTGACCATGTGTACTTGTTCTGCTGCTTTTCATTCTTCTGTTTGATCCCTTCCACAGACAGTTTGGCTGATCGTGCTCTTTGGAAGCATTTGCGAGAGGAGTGATTTTCAGTGTACAGTGAACCCCAGAGAATCCACAAATTATTCCTAACAGTCCATGAGAGGTAGTTAAGAAAATCAAGTCCAAGGGTTAAATGTTCTGTGTAGAGATCAATGACTCCATTGAAAAAAAGTGTCTGCAATGAAAACTCTTGCACTAGACTTAGATCTGATTTTCTCCACAAGTGTTGAATGAATAATTGATTGCACATGCCCCATTCCATGTCATCTCTCCCTTTATGATGGAAGTAAAACTTCTCTATATATAGTAGTGACAAGACAGAGCTTGGAGTTATTTGTGAATATATTTTCTGCCATTGCTTTTCTCTTTTTGGTACTACTGAGGCAAATAATCTCATTAGTCATCTTAAACAAAAATACCAGAAATGACCAAAGATGGGAAGATTGATCAGCACAGAATTGTTATATTGTACTCAAAGAACTTGATGATGCGACGGACTCAATAAAAAGGCAAGGTTATAGATTACTTAGAGATAATATAAATTTTTTTTGCTATGTTCCAAAACTCGATCAAAATGTAACAGTTGATCACAGGTTTAAGAGTCATCAGTGAACAGGCAAGAAAAAGAAAAATGTAATATGAGGATGTAACAACGTGGAAGGTATTTCTGGGCAATAGCAACAGAGAGATCTAATGTTAGTGCTTAGTGGATGAGGGAAAGGCTGTGGGTGTTGTTTATGTAGACTTTAGTAAAGACTTTGACACTGTTTCCCACAGCATCCTCCTGGAGAAACTGGCTGTTCATGGTCTAGATGGGTGTACTCCTTGCTGGGTGAGAAACTGGCTGGATGTCCAGGACCAAAGAGTAGTGATGAATGGAGTTAAATCCAGGTGGTGGCTGGTCACAAGTGGTGTTCCCCAGGGCTCAGTACTGGGGACAATTCTGTTTAATATCTTTATCAACGATCTAGATGAGGGCACTGAGTGCACCTCAGTAAGTTTGCAGATGACACCAAGTTGGGTGGGAGTGTTGATCTGCTTGAGGGTAGAAAGGCTCTACAGAGGGATCTGGACAGGCTGGATTGATGGGCAGTGCCAATGGTATGAGGTTGAACAAGGCCAAGTGCCAGGTCCTGCACTTGGGTCACAACAACCCCATGCAGCGCTACAGGCTCGGGGAAGAGTGGCTGGAGAGCTGCCTGGTGGAAAAGGACCTGGGGGTATTGGTCAACAACCAGCTAAATATGAGCCAGCAGTGTGCCCAGGTGGCCAAGAAGGCCAATAACATCCTGGCTTGTATCAGAAATAGTGTGGCCAGCAGGACTAGGGAAGTGATCATCTCCTGTACTCAGCACTGGTGAGGCCGCACCTTGAGTACTGTGTTCAGTTTTGGGCCCCTCACTACAAGAGGGACATTTGAGGTATTTGAGTGTGTCCAAAGAGGAGCAACAGCACTGGTGAAGGGTCTAGAGAACAAGTCCCATGAGAAGCATCTGAGGGAACTGGGGTTGTTTGGCCTGGAGAAAAGGAGGCTGAGGGGAGACCTTATCACTGTCTACAACTACCTGAAAGGAGGTTGTAGTGAGGTGGGGGTCGGTCTCTTCTCCCAGGTAACAAGTGATAGGACAAGAGGAAATGGCCTCAAGTTGTGCCAGGGGGAGGTTTAGACTGGATATTAGGAAACATTTCTTCACTGAAAGGGTTATCAAGTGTTGGAACTGGCTGCCCAGGGAAGTGGTTCAGTCACCACCCCTGGAGGTATTAAAAGACATGTAGACGTGGTACTGAGGGACATGATTTTGTGGTGGTCTTGGCAGTGCTAGGTTGATGGCTGGACTCGATGATCTTAAAGGTCTTTTCCAACCTAAATGATTCTATGATACTGGGCACAGTGGGCTCAAGAAGGATTAAGTAAAGGAAAGTTTGAAAAGGATTAAGTCTACAGGCATAGAGAAGGGCCTGTTGATTGTAACAATGGAAAAATAGTCTTAGGAGACGAGAGGAGTTGGGTCATATCCTTTCGCAAAAGGATTTCTCAGAAGAAATACTAATGTTGGCAGGAAACAGAAGCAGGGAGTGGGCATTAACTACTTCACCTACCACTGATGAGCTAACTACTAACACAGAGAACACAATGCTTTTATGTACCCTGGATCATACTAGCCCACTGGTGCACTGAATTAGGTCTAGTTGGATGTACCTGTTTTCTGGTCGTGGTGATCCATTTACTGGAGATGAGGTGACAAAATTATAGGCTTATATTTACAGCTAAATATATTCTTTATAATTGCTGTACAATGATTTGCCCGCTTATCAGGTTTGAACCCTGCCGTATTTAGTCCTTTTTTCCTGTAGCTCCCAACTGCATACAACAAGAACATTATGTTATGCATTAACAAAAAAAGTTCTGCTACTTAGGTCTAATATCAGAAACGATTTTATAAATATATGGGTATAGGTGCAAAACTGTATTGTTGATTTTCTTATGAGAGCTGCTAAAGGACACTATGACTGAAAACATCTGTGCAAGAAAAAAACCGAATTTTACTGATAAATGGTTAAAATAAAACAACAGCATGGCTTAAGAAGAGATTTGTAGTATTTTTGTTTCCCAGCCAGCACTATTGAGATTCAGGGGGAAACTTCTCTTTGGGAAGGTCATCCCTCAGCTGCTTTGTAAGCAGTTCAGGGCTCTTTCTGCAAAGAGACTGATCCTGGCCATTGTCGCAGGCAGGGTACTGCAGCATGGGGACCACCACCTGGGTCCAGTACAGCAAGTTCTGCATAACAAATGGTTTTTACAAAGGGGGTGGGTGGGATGACAAATCAGACAAGCTGCCCATGACCGAAAAATCTCAAATTACTTTTCTGTTATCACTCTCCATTTGAGTAGATTTTTTCTTATTTATTGGTTCAAAAAGCGAGGATGTAAACATATTTGATCTGTTGCCCCTCTGTCACAAAAAGCTGAATTCTGCCTATTCCAGACCTCAAAAAATTTTGAGAATTGCCTGCCAGTTCTCTCCCGTATGATATTATTTCATTCGGTGTTAATGTCACCAGACTGTTGTAGGTTCCTTCCTCTGGTGATAAAAAGTTTGCAATGTGTTTGAATGGCTGGGAAAGTTCTTTTGCGTGTCTAGAAGTTCTTTCAGATCCAGGTTTTCTAAGAATTTCTTTCATTTTCCCTTTATTCCACTGTCTTGAGATTCTCTTGTTCTCCTAATTTTCTTTAGCGTAACTCTGATACCAATAAAATAACCCATGTTGCGGGTATATGAAGTGGAATAGTCTCCTATGTATACAAGTTTGGGCATCATGTTTTGGATTACTGTTTGCTAGAGGTCATTAGAAAAAAAATACAGCGATCCTCCAAAACGTGTTCACTTTTTCCATCTGTTCACCTCTTGCAGCTTCTCATCCTTTTTTTAAACTTTGCCATTTTGTTGTGTTTCTTTCAGAAGAAGTCTCACAGGAAGAAGAATCAAGTTCTAATGTGAAAAAACTTTTATGGCAGTACACGATCATAATGCCGTAACAGGAAACAGAATAGACCTGGGCGTATCATATACTCATGATTAAGAATAAACTTTTACATGATGCTGAAAAGGGAGATCAGATTTACTGAAATGTTGCCTGTTTTACCTAGAAAAAATATAAGTATCACATTGTGTATACACAAGGTCATATACAAATTATCTTCCTCTTTCTTGCTGCGATGTCCTTAGTTGACCGCAGGGCTTTACCCGCCGTTCTATTTTGCATTCTGTTGTGCAAACTGTCCTGGACCCTCTGTATCTTCCGTGTTCCCCCAGCAGTCGGCCAGCCTTTGCTAGGGGCAGAGAGACAGTCTAGAATTTGTATGGCTGCTCCTGTCTTGGTCATTTAGGATGATGTCTACGGAATGCAATTAAGAGGAATGGCACGCAGGGATAATGTACAGAATTAATTATGGATACCACTGCATAATGCTGGACATAATATATGCTCAATACAGGAACCCAAGCATACGATAAAGTCATAATTACGCTTATAAATCAATTAATTGCCAATTCCCTGTGTAATTACTTTTGTTTGTTTTCCGGGAAGATGTTTTTAATTAGCTGGTTTAACAGTGATAATGAAATCTAATCCGGTTATTAACTCATTGCAGGGGTAACACGGGTTACGTCGTGGTGCAGATCAGGGTTACCATTGCGTGTGACAGCGTGTACTGATGGTCGCTGTTCCTGTCACAGGCACTGATGGCCAGAAGTGTTAATGGACTGTTGTCGTTCGCCTCTTCAGCTGACTGGTTCTAAAAGCACCTCGAGGCCTCAGTGCAGGCGAGAATAAAGGGCAAAGGTTTCCAACTGAGGTTCATTTTCAGTTGGCTTATTCCTCATTTTTGAGTCTAGGACCCTGATTACCAATGTGTTTCATTTAAAATATATTGCACCCAATACTTCAGTTGCACTATTCAGGCCAAGGAAACACTATTATATTTCTTCCTAGGAAGTTCTGAAATGTTGAAACAAACTTCTCAGGCTTACGCACTTTTGTAGAGGGGGAAGCACACCATTTGAAGAGGCAGCCGTACGTCCTGCGGAGAGAATTCAAGGAATCGACGGCCAACGCTTATTAAAAAAGGTGTCTGAGGGTTTCTTTGTGGTAATGCCGTGTATGAAATAAAGGGAAAATGTTGAAAGTGATCATAGAACCACTGTGCTACAAATGTGGCAACACATTTTTTTATTTATTTAGAGTAAGATGTGTTAACATCCAGCATGACAAAATTTGTACAAAGTTCACAATTTAAAAATGAAGTATCACAGCAACTTGTGATTCCACACATTTATAGCAAAATTAAAATGTCAACAAATCCATGCCGTGTAGTACAAAAATAAATCAAACTTCAGTTCCACAGAGAGCACAATAAATAGTTTATACAAAATTCTGTCTTAATAAATGATTACTTAAATTAACTTAGAAATGAATATGAACAATAAGTTATAATAAATAAACTCTGATGACTCACAATAATTTCATATGAAAGGTCAGCATTCTAATATGTGACACTTTTGTGATCCCTATATAATAGTCACAGATAACTTTTGATTTGATATTATGTACCAACATTAGATGAGCAGCAGATTTGTGCTTAAAATCCCTTTCCATTGTACATAGGTGATAACAATAAGAATCCAAAACTGATACTATCTATTACTCTACGGAAAGCATTACTATATTGGCAAAGAAGCTGCAGACACAATGCAGTGGAAAAATGCATATGCCATTATGAACAATGAAAGCCCTAAAAGGAGGCTAGGGCAAAAGTACAATATATATGGCAGAAGGTGAACAACAAGCACCTTGCTTCAGCTCTCAAAAAGGCAATTCTGAGCATGGCAGCTACAACTAATAGCACAACAAAAAAAGGGCACTGTACAGATAAGATACCGCAGAGCCCCAAAGTAATTACATAATCTTTTCCCAGCTAGTTATTAAAGTCCTCGTGGAAAACTGTAAGCTTTTGTACAGTGAATAGTATAAAGTGCCGCTGGGATATACATATATTTATACATATATATATATACCGAGGTTGAGTATTGTATCAGAATATTTGTTGTGAGATCCCTGTAGTCTCCCTTAGCAATATTACTGGATTGGCCGTAATGGCTTCCACTATAATTTGTTCAGGTTTAGTGTCACAAGGCTAATGACACAAGAAATTGCACACCTCCGTATGGATATATAGGGCAAGGTAAGTGCAAATAGTCAACTGGCACATTGTGGGGACAATGACCCTGTAAGTCCTGTTCTGCTAAAAATATTTTATTTTTTACAAAACCCATCTTTTTCATAACAAAATTTTAAAGTACTTCTGTACTTTCTGCATAACATCAAGACATGGAAGGAAAAGATATGCTATCAAATTTAAATAAATTCAACATCTGTAAAACACAACACATCACCAAATTTACTACTTAAAAAAGAAAAATGTAGTAATAAAAAGTGGTCTTATGCATACATATAGTGCAGTCATTTTGAAGAAAACAATCAAATCTTGAAGGTACAAATAAGTTTTATCTTAAAATGATCCAGTTTAAAGCAAAAAAAGTGCTGAAGTATATTTAGTTACATTAAAAATTTGATTGCATTCATTTTTGCAATAGGTAAGAGTAGAACAAATACAAAGCATGTGTGAATGCTGCAGTAATGATTGTTCTCCAACAAAAAGCAAAACATAAATGCTAAAATGTTAAAAATGGGATCAAATGCTTGGCAAAGCAAGAGAAAAAATCTTTACTGAGCTGCATTCCTACTACAGGCAGCAACGAATGCAGTTCAGTAACTAATAGACACAGATCATTTGTGTTTATCCCAAAATTAAAGATGTGAAAAGGCAATATTAATTTTAAAATATTGTCCTCCATCTTGAATTGAAAACACAGAATTTCTGAAAGATGAACTACATTGCTATAACAGATAGTTCAGAGGGGCACTAGCAGTCCAGTAGAGATAAGAGAATGTTGGCTCCAAAGTTTATTTGAAAACAAAAGCTGAAATCTTCTCGTTGTCCACCTCTGATATAGTTCTTTTCATAATGGAAGTTCCCATATTCATACCATGTAATGCTTAGAAGTTAATTAAAAAGTGCTGTTTAAGCTGCTTTGAATCTTCTGTCAAGTTTCCATGGCTTGATGTTGTCTTACAATAAATTACCCATTTTGTATCTTACATCTAATCCATGCCATTTTCTTGGAATTCAAAAAACCTCATTTTATTGCCCCCACCACACACCATCCTCCAAAAACAAAAGTCACATAATATTTTCAAGCATTGTTCAAAAATAAAGCATTTTTGCAACCAATTCTTGCTATGAAACAATATGCACACAAAATGTATTTCTTAAATCCCATAAAATCCTCCAACATGAGGCAAAATGATAGTGTTTAAAAAGTGGCTGCAGACCGCAACATTGTCATTCAAAGCTGTTTTTTTTTTTTGTCCATTTCAGTTCAAAATACTAAAACATTTAATCACTAAAGCATTAAAAAGAATTTACACTCTATTTATTTTGATCAGCTTACCTCTTCAGAAATATATATACCCCAAAAATGTGCATACATTAGCAGCTATAAACATTACATGGCATATCACACTATGTCAGCTTATATGAAAACGTACAAAATGTGAATGTATTCAAAAAACTATTCTGCAGTTACTATCTTTAAAGCAAGACATAAAATCATTATGAAGTCTTGTAAGCATAACACTGTTTCAAACAGAAATAAATATATAACACTTTCTGGTAAATTACAGCAGCAAAAAACAAGAGGCATCCTTTTTTTAAGCAAGACTTTCACCACTATAGCAGCTGTTCAGACCTGAATTCCTCTCACAGCCTGCTTTATATTTTCCAGTAGGGCTTTATTTTCTGGACTCTGATAACGATCTTGATTTGTATACATGTCCGTCAAAGTGGTCACGTAAGCATCAAAATTTTGTTCATTGATTGGTTCCTACGAGATATTAAATAGTAGTTCATATACAACTTTTATTTTCTTAATCGTATATTCATTTAAGCATAACATATTATCAAGGCATATCGCCACCATTTTTTATAATATTTAAAATGCCTATTTAGTTCTTACTTAATTTTACAGGATACACTGGAACAGGCCCTCCATGTCTTTGTTAGCAGTTAAATGTATCTTTATGGTTTCAGTGTTGTTACCACAAATATCCAACTGGTTGATGAAACATAAACATAAAAAAAGACATCTATTGTATGAAGTGAACTGAAGATCGCCAAATTCCTTAACTTGTGCTCTCAATCACTTACCATATGTGGCAGCTGGATATTAGCTAGACTATGAATTAAAGACTGGCTTAAATTGGCCAATTCATGAAGAAGAGACTCGTTTTGCTGTTCAATTACTTTGTTCTCCTCTTCTATCGTCTTCAGGTTGCTCTCCATTGTGGTAATCTAAAATGGACAAATTTGTGTACAATGTAATATAAGGCAAGCTGTTAGAAAGCATGCGCTCTTTGAAGGGAGAGATAACAGAAATACCGGGGAAAGGAGAAAAAGGTCTATTCATGCACGATTAAAAAGGTTTTGCTTGAGTCTGCAATTCTTATCATCGTTACGGGTTTCTTATTCCTACTGCACGTTGTATGACTTTAACAGCTTGTCTTTTTAATACTGGTAATAATGAATGAACTCGGATTTGATTCCACTGCTTTAGCGCTTTTCTTCTTGAGTTGAAAGGCATTAAGAAGGACCTTAGTTCTGCAAGTTCACCCATGTGGTTGAACACTCCTAGGAGCCTACCAGAGGGACATTCTGCAGTAAGTCAGGCATTTCTTATATTTTCTCTTATATATATATAGTTAGTTAGTTAAGCACGCACAGCTCCTTGGTGCCAGTGTTTAGCTCTTTGTAAGTATAATTTGATTCTATGCAAATTCACAAGGCTGCTTTTGAAAGCTGAACAATTGCATGTTATTGTGATGTATGTACAAATTCGGACAGTTTTCAAATACATACAATGACTTGCAAAACTGAAGGAACAGAAGAAAATTTGGAGATTGCCAGGAGAGTGGGACTTGGGCATGACTACGTGTACAGGTGAAGACAACTGAGAGTATGCTCTGTCTGTGTCCTCAGGTGACGGGACACAAGTTAGCTCTGACCTTGCACGGTGGCCTGCTTGAGCTAAAAAGCATTGCTGAGAGGCAGCTTACCCAGGCTCGTGCAGAGCACTGCGCTAACGAAGCTATAAGGATTTCAGATGAGCACTGGCTCATGTCCAGCTCGTCGAGAGCACACGCAGAGCTCACTCGTATCTGTCTACACTTTCCTCTGTAGACCTGTCCTTACTTTCCACGTTGGATGACAACCGTTAACATCTATTACAAAGTGTACAGTGGGCTTTTGTGTGTGTGTAGGTTAAAATACGCATTGACGAGAGGGCGAGAAAAGATGCCAGAGAAGTGGAAAAAATGCCAAAGAACACAAGGTTTTGAATTCTCAAAATGAGCTTTATCCCTTTCTACATTGGCAAGGACAGTGAACTGTGGGAAGACTCCACACAATTTAAATGCTGATGGGAAGGTTGGAGATTTGTGAGGTAGTAGCAGGCAGAAGGGGAAAACATTCTTAAGTGAATATTAACTTGATCATGGGTGAGCAAATTTTAGGCAATTGTTGGCACAACCAGATAGGTAGATGTCTCAAGTTTTATTTGGGACCTAAAGTTTCAGTTTGCTTAATGAAATATAGCCCATTAATTGATAGAAGTAACTTTGACAAGTGATGTGGCTACATAAAACTACCTTTAAGTACCTCTTACTTTGACTACAGGTGTTTAAATAGCAGTTAATCCAAGCTGTCAGTATTGCAGGGGCTTGGTTTTGTCACAATTGATTCTGAGCTATTTCCGCAACACATTCCCCAGGCAAAGTACTTTCTTCAGCTTTGAAACTGGAAGCACACCCTCTGCTCTTGTTTTGGTTTCAGCTTGTTTATATCGGGGAGCAACGCCGTATGCAAATGCAAAGCATCTTTCAGAGGTGTTTGTTAGAGCCAGTCATGCTCCAATATTTACCTTAAAAACTTTTTTATATTGCAGACCACAGTGAAGAGCCTGATGTCAGTGAAGGCCAGTTCAGTATGGCACACTGCTGCTGCCTCGCACTAACTTTAGTAGGAGCCGCCACTTTATAGATTTTCTAGCTAGCTGAGCACTGCTACTTGAATAGATCTTTTTTCTTTTTTCACGTGAGCTGCTGGCTTTCTGCAAATACAGTGGCAGCTGATCAGCGTGTCTCACAATTTCATTTACTACTCATCTGTAAGTATCCTAACTGGCATACATAATTACTGTATTCACTTACTTAAAGGCTGAAATTTCCCTCCCTGTATTTTACCCTGAAACTAATGAATGTTCACTTGTATATATTCTGAAAACAGGATAACCTGTTGCTTGTATGAGATGCGCAGTTATCTGCAGATTTTTCTTTCCCCCTCTCACCTTTATGTGTTTCTGCCCCTCTCATAATTTTGGACTTACAAGTTCAATTTAAACAAATCTACTAGAAGACCTTAGACTAAAAACACTTTCTTCAAAGTCTTAAGCAAAAAGGCAGCTGAGTAAAGGAGAGTCTTATGAATGCTCCAACTAAGAAAAAGGCCGCAGCATGACTTTTCACTTTATTAAATATAAAAGATTCTACATGGAAGGGAAGTTCCTGTTGTAGGAAAAAATTTCACTGGCACTTACAATCATACGGGATGCAAATGCGTATCGAACAAGACTGTTGCTACTTCTGGTGTTCACAGAACTTCCACTATTTTCCCATTGCGTACTCCCCCCCTGTGAAGTCTTATTGAAATCTAAGTTGCACAATTATTTTCTAAAGGTTTATCAGCAAACATCTTGTTATGTTCAATATAATTTTACTGTTGCAAATAAAGGGGACTCTTGACTTTGATCCTCTTAATAGATTGAGAATGACTACGATGTAACTCTACATGTTGGAAATGTAAAGTGCTTGTCTTCAGGAGGGTGTATGAATTCAAAACAGGCCACTGAATTTTTGTGAAGTTCGACTCAGCTGGGATTTTCTGCTAGGCATTGGTAGCTAGTTGGTAAGAACAGGTAAGTGTTAGACTAGACTGCTTAGAGACTGTGGAATCTCTCGTGTAGGAAGTAAAGAACAGGTTAGACAAGCATCTGTCAGGATTGGCTTAAGAAGAGCTGGGACGTAGGAAGGGAAGAAGACTGGTGGACAAAATACTGTTTCAAAGTCTCTTGTAGCTCTGTTTTCTAGAATCCCATTAATAATTTTAATGACAGTACGTGTGATTGGCAGTCATTCCACCCTTTTTGTAAATCTGCTGCACCAAGGCGTGAAAAGCATGCTTTCAGCTTCATGGCAAAATCATCACCTGAGGTTTTTTTACCAAGACTATGCAGTGGTCCCAGGTAGTGCCTAATCTGATTTCTGAGAATATGCAGTAGCACTAGTCTGAGAAATGAAAGCTGGAACTGAGACCACTGACGTATGGCTCCTGTACTCATTTCAGAGCAAAACGTGACGTGAAATTCCTAGCTAAATCTTTGAAACTCAATACATGTTTTATGTCTGTGATAGTGGTATCATGGCTTTCTTTCTTTTATTCATCTGTCCAAAAATTAAATTAAAAATGCAGAAAATTATTGACAACTATGGTATTTACCTAATGTACACATAACAGCCAAACTGCTTGACGTTTTTTAAGATCTCATCTAAATCAGTCTGTATGTGAATAGCACCTACAGCGTTCTATTAAGCAAAAGAAAACCCTGCTGGAGAGCAGCTCAGCTGAAAGAGACCTGGGAGTCCTGGTGGACAACAGGATGACCATGAGCCAGCAATGTGCCCTTGTGGCCAAGAAGGCCAATGGCATCCTGGGGTGCATCAAGAAGAGTGTGGCCAGCAGGTGGAGGGAGGTCATCCTCCCCCTCTACTCTGCCTTGGTGAGGCCGCCCCTGGAGTACTGTGTCCAGTTCTGGGCTACCCGGTTCAAGAAGGACAGGGAACTGCTGGAGAGGGTGCAGCAAAGGGCTACCAAGATGATTAGGGGACTGGAACACCTCTCTTATGAGGAAAGGCTGAGGGATTTGGGTCTCTTCAGTCTGGAAAAGAGACGGCTGGGAGGGGACCTTATCAACACTTATAAATACTTAAAGGGTGGATGTCAGGAGGATGGGGCCAGGCTCTTTTCAGTGGTGCCCGGGAACAGGACAAGAGGTAATGGGCACAAACTTGAGCATAGGAAGTTCCACCTAAACATGAGGAGGAACTTCTTTCCTTTGAGGGTGGCAGAGCACTGGCACAGGCTGCCCAGAGAGGTGGTGGAGTCTCCAACTCTGGAGACATTCAGAACCCGCCTGGACGCGTTCCTGTGCCACCTGCTCCAGGTGACCCTGCTCTGGCAGGGGGGTTGGACTAGATGATCTCCAGAGGTCCTTTCCAATCCTATGATTCTACAATTCTATGATTCTACAAAGCAGATTGGAAGCTGCCAGATTCATAACTTAGGACCAAATTCCTCCTACATAAATGCACATAATTTTCCTGCCATTGATTACTCTTCTTGCTTTACAGTCTTGCAGATTTTGTCCTCATTACCCTACAGTTATATTGGGTCACATCAGAAAACCGTAAAACAGAAGTCAAATCCTGTCAAGGTTGAATAATGACACCAGAACCCTGAATACAGGCATAATATAGAAGTGAAGTTTCAATATCAGTTTGGCTAAGCTTTAGCAGTCAAAGAAAAACCAAGTTGAAGAGGCAGATCCTGCCTTCTATTTATGAGCATACAAGAGGAGGAGGAGGACAATGGACACAGTGCTCTTCTCCACAAGCAGCAGACAAAGAAGTTTTAACGAGTGGTTTACTCTGTTTCCATCAAGATCAATTGGTTGATTATGACCATGGGACTAAAGGCTGATAAATGGTGGGAACTGTGGTAAATCTCACTGTTGGTGTCTGTGCTCAAATCACGTGAAGAAAAAAGCACCAGAAGCTAGGTTGGACACCGGAAAATTCCAGGGAAAGAATTAAATTAATTTCCTTCCTTTGCTTTTTCCAGCCAGCTTTAGGACTGCTGAATAATGATGTTTTAAATAATAGTCTAATGTCAGGTTTTCCTTTTTTTTCCCCAACAGATTTATGTGGAATCTAAAAAGAATTAAGCTGGATCTATGGAACCACTCCTGCTGCCAAGAGCTGCACTTAGTGTACTGCATGAAGAAGAGAAGTGTAGTGTAACAGGCATTCACTTACCTATCTACGTTTTCTCTGTAAGGCAGACCTGGCAAAAGCCATGTTGCTTATCTGGACTCCTTCACCTTGTAACTTATGTTAACGACCATGATGTCACACAATATTTTAACTGCTGTTAGAAAGGCATAGCCTTATCAAGGGGAAATACAAAGCTGACCATGACAGGTCATGCTTTTGCCATTATTTTAAAGAATATATTTTGCTAAGCCTTTTTTTTTTTTTCATGCTGGTAACTGATGTGGAAAGTGCATAATGGATATTGTTTTCTGATTTTATAAATGGTAAATCACAGATAGAAATCTTAATACATAAGAAACATAAAACGGAACAATGTATTTCCTATAGTTCTTTTAATCAGTCATGTAGAAAAAAGCAGCTGAATTTAGGGCTTCATAAAACTGTTACCTGAGTTCTGAGTTTAATCATATCGGCTTCCATCTGGGAGTTGGATTCATTTAGTTCTTTGATTTCTTCATCTAACTGTTTAATTTCTTCATCATTTTCTATACCTGTGTGATATAAAAATAAAAGGGAAGTTAAAATAATTAAGCTTTAAATCAGACTTCAGTGAATTAATTATTTCCATATTTGAAAATAAATTATTTCAAGTAAAATTATTAAAGTAAAAAAGAAAAAGGAAGCGCATTCTTCAAACTTTTCTTTTGAAGTTAAAATAATGTATTTCCCACTAGTATTCTTTTAAAAATTGCAGTAATTTTCCAGCAAGAGTGTTGAAAATGCCTAGAGGATCAATAAGACACACCTTTTTCTTGATATGTACAGATTTAACTTTGTATTATAAGAAATGCACCTGCAGCAACAAATTCTTCTCCACTGTCATATGTAACTTATTTGAAGGACTGTGTCTCCTTATAGATCTTTTGAAGGAAAAGAAAATATCTTGACATGCTAATCTCTTCATAGTACAGTGTTGTCAAAATCATTTGTAACTAAGTCAGAAGATTTTTTTTCCCAAAACAATGAATTTTTTTTCTTGTTGTACTGGGCTATATTGTGATTCTGCTGTTGCTTTTAATAATTTCATGGTTCAGAAGGGGGTTGTTAAATAACGATATATAGAACAATTTGCAAAATGGAAGTGAATTCTGAGTTTTTATTGGCATAAACATTTAGAGAACAGAATCTTAAATGTATCTGCATTTTTAAGGATTCAGACAGGAATAAACTGTAAAGATTTTAATTACTTATCCTTTTAATTACTATAACAAAGCATTAAATAGTCCTGGAAAGAGACAGACCTGTTTTCTTGCAAGCCAAAGTCTGAACTCCTAAAGGTCAAGAAAATGGTGTTCCCTCTTTCTTGTTCTTACTCTGGTGTGAATCCTGCATGCCTTTCCCCATGGTGTCTCACTGTAACAGGAAGGATGCCACGTGTCCCCCTAAGTACCCAAAATATCCATATACCACTCCTTAAGGCATTATCCCTGGGGATGGCAGATTGAGTTTTTCAGGTCATAGAGAAAATTACATCCAGATCTTCTCCTTCCTGGTTACTCGCTATTGAACAAAGACAGCCAACACTTTCTCCAGCTGTGCTGGCCATGTGGCTTGAAATGCCTCCTGCACTGCGTTGAAATGCTTTGTGGCTCTCAAACACAGCCAACATCAACAGTTGAGAAGGCGTGCACTGTCACAGACTAAGTGACTACACAAAGTTTTCCAAGAAAACTCAGGACACAGGCACCTCCCAGACAAGCCTTTTGTGCATTACTTATTTCAACTGAAGTACCTACATTTTGCTTCTATTGCATTTCAACTATCAGGGTCCTATCCTGACTTTCATCCAAGGTACTTCCACCATCTTCACCGCAACTCAAGCTTCCCAGGAAGGGTTGCAGATTATTGGAGATGAAATGGCACAAGGCCATCTACATCTGCCAGAGGCTACAGAGCCACAGCTCCAAATGAATTCAAGGGAGCTCATGAGGACTTGACACTCTGGAAATCAAACCTTTTTCTCTTCCAAATCCTGCAACAATATAAGACCAACTGTCCACCTTTGATGAATGAGACACGAACCAGAAAATTATAACGGTATATTCTACTTTGAAATATTTTACTGTTTTAGATTTATGTAGACATAACTCATACCAGTCTGACCGCTCCACTGCTGGCTCAGATTTCCACAGCATAAAACCCAGTTTCGCTTCTACTGACAGTGAATTCACTATTTTTACAAAGAAGATTTACCCATGTAGGGAAAAAAGCCAACACAGTAACGATAACTTTAGTTTACAAAGAAGTAATATTTAAAAATGTAACAATTAAAAATTTACCATTACTGGCTCGCTGCTTTATTGTTAGCATTTGTTCTCCAGACAGCTTTGCTTTCTTCATTGCTGACGTAGCTCTGGGGCATCCTGATAAACTGTGAATAGTAAGGAGCCTGTTAATTTTGATAGGTTATTGAAAATAAATCTGTAATCCAAACCTGTAATAAAAACAGTATCAAAGTTCATCTTCACTGCCTAGCACTGAAAGAGTGTGTTAGTCTGAAAAAAAAAAAGAACTTACCAGTAGCGATTTCATGCTTTCATTCTTTCTTCCAAATTCTTTTTGTACAGACAGCTAATATGAAACTCAGATATATCTTGTGTAACTATAAGCCTGGGAACAGCAGTCTGATGCAATGCTCTTATTAAAAGGTTTTATTTTAAACGCAGTTACTGTGTAAATAATCCCCTTTGAATTTACATGTCCCTGCTCTGGACTTCCTCCCTTTTTAATTCGTATATTCAAACACGGAACTGAATGCTGAGAAGGGGACATGAGCTACCTCTCACAGCCTAATGACTAACTCTTACAAACTATGCTTTTCTTCGCGAATATCACTTACTGAGCTGGCTAAATTGCCCTTTGCTAAATTGTTTCTTAAAAAGGCGGTAACTATGTGTTGGCTTTTTGTTGAAGCCCAAGAAGAGTAATTCCCATAAAAATGACCTTGCCTTGATGAGGGATATATATCTCTTATAATGTATATTTGTTACAATTACAGCCGTAGACTCAGTTACCTCTTGTCTCCCATATTGCCAAAATATTAAGCTTTTTAATTACATTGTACAAAACAGTTTGATAACAAATGCAGTCTTAGCAGGCTTTGTTGTAAAAATAAAAATAATGATCAGAGAGTGCTCACTATTTTATAAATAATTGTATACACCAAATGATCCCCCTTTTCAAAATCACATCTTTAATGTTGCAACATCCCAGGTAAGAGAAAATACATATTCAATCTAATTTAACCATGGATAACTATAGTCTTATTCTGAGCAAGCTTTAGCAGTGAAGGCCATTTGGAAACTTGCTAAACAATTCCTTATTGCTTCAACATTAAAGGTTTCACAGCCATTGAAACTGAGTAATGTCACGTACTTCTCACTGCATACAGTCACATTTGTATTTCCTCTTCAGATCCAAAGGAAGACTTTTTTTTTTTACAATTTTTAATCATGCAAATCAAATTCAAAGCTATTACTCAAATAATCTCTCTCTAATATGGAACAAGTTTCTGAGGAATATGTATCTTTGATTAATAGCATTTATTTAAGTAAAGACCCAACTTCCTACTAAATAAAGTCCTCTAATTTATATATAACATTTAATTATTGAAAACATTTCTCTGAAAAGCCTGGGCTGCTATTATGAAGTGCAGTCATCCAAAAAAGGAAACTTCTCACAGAAAAATGTCTAAAAAAAATTTCCTTTTCTCAGCAAAAGAATCAGTGTTCAATATTTTACACAGCTCTGTTAGTGAGAAGATATATAATAAAACGATACTAGTAGCATCAAGAAATAGCATGAGCTAGTAGCTTTCCACTGTAGCCTAGGTGGTAGGATGCCAGATTATTTTTCCAAGCTCTGCTATAGACTCACTGTGTGACCGTAAACAACTGTCCTCTTGGAATTGTCAAAGGGAGCCTTGAGGAAGATTAAGGAGGAGAGGATTAGGCATTTTGGGAAAAAAATTGTTGCCACAGGGGAATGAATGAAAGATAACAGTATATGCAACGGTTCTGCATCATTTAACTGGCTTCATTTTTGTATCTTTTTGGTTGATTTAATGAGCTTCCTCGTATTTTGTCCTCACTCTTTTTCAGGAGTTAGCATCACTGAGCATTATAACAACTATGTTAGTTTACTCTCATCTTGGTCTGCAGACATTTCCTCTCTAAAAGTCTTGACTGATGACAACCTAGGGAACTCCTCAACATAAAATTATCCCTCAAACAGCCCATAAGTATGTCATTCAAACCCTAAACAGACCAACAAGAAACCTGGATGCTACAACTGTGCACCTGAAAGTGCAGAAGAATAATGACACCAAAAAAAAGTATGTTCACAAGTACTGGAAATCTACTGCGAGACTCAGTGTGCCTACATCCAAACTTTGGTGCCAAAGTCCCAATCTCATTCCCAGGCCATGGTTATGTACACTTAGTTTTCAGGACTGCCTAAATCTGTAGATATCTTCTCAGCTTATCTGAAAGGTTATCTCTCTACTAGTATATTCAGGGTGCTCCACATCGTGCTTTTGCCCTGAGGCCCCAGGTACAATGTCCCATATTTGCACTACTCTATACTACTACTACATGCTTGCCTACTCTACAAAATAGGGTGGCCACATTCTAACTGCCTAATAGCAACAGTCTCCAGCCCATGCTATCTCCATTGGAAAGATATCTATTGCAAAGGTAAGCACTTATTTATCACTTATACCTCTGCTGCAGTTCAGGCATACTGGGACCAGATGTCCTCTGCCTAAACTGGAAACAGAAAGATCTGGGTCCTGCGCTCTATTCTTGCTGCAGGAACTGTTGGAGAGTTGTTCTGCATGAATTATCTATCTTCTTCTGGAGGCACCCAAATGAGTCATGAGTTAGCGAGAAGAAAATCAAAGGGCTGCCTATTTTTGGGCCTACTAGTGAGGATGCAGAAGGCTTCGTATCCTGTAGCCAGATTAATTTTGTTCTTACCCACTGGTGATCTAATACAATACACACAGACAGAAGAGGGCTTCAACCAAAATGGCTTTCTTTCTGTGTAGCTGCACACCTGAATCACAAGCTTCCTCTTTTTGCTTTCCTGATCCTTACACTCGTGGCTTTAACATATGCATCATGTACCACTATGACTACCTCTAGCTTGTAACGTGTCTGTCCTTAGAAGAGGCAATGAATGAACTTTTCCTGTGGCTTTATGCAATTTAAGAGAGCATTCTAAACTCCCAGAGGGACCAAATTCAACACAGGGGAAGACTGTGCCATCAAGTTCCTCTGCAGGTCTTTACCGGCAAATCTGTCCCTCCATTAAACGTATATTGCATTGTAAGTGGATTAGCTCACTTTCCTGAGCCAGGCACTCACAGTTTCAATGAACCAGATACTAAGTTAGTAACCTAAATGAGAAGATTGAGTTCTACTGCAGTTTATTTAACTTGGCTAAATTCTTCAGAAATGAGTAAGACAAAGATAGCAATATGCGCCCTCTTTGCCCAGCTCTGTTCTTAAGTTACCTAAAAATACTTTTAAATAATTAAAAAAGTAAATCAGGACTTTTAGGATAAACTTCTGCAAGGCAATTCTACCTTTTCCCTTCTATTTTCTTGGCTATGTTTACTTCTCCTGAAGGTAACTGCTCTTTCTCCAAGTTGAGAACAAGCAAAACATGGCAGGATATATGGTAAAGTAAGATGAAAAACAGAGCTAAGTCAGCATCAGACAAGAAGTGGGCTGTTGTACAAAGGCTGAACCTCACGGAGGTGTGAAGTTAACCAAAAAGCTTGAATTGAGATCCCAGGGAGACTGGGAGATTTCGAGATTTCTAGCGGGGGGTGGTGGTGGGGGTGGTAAAAAGAGACAGAAGACAAAAAAGAGTAAGTATGATTTTATTTGTCTCAAATATCTTGAGATTTTATTTGCTTTCCCGTGACTGGCAAACAAAAGAGTAGGACTGAAAGCCCTTTCAGTGCTGTAAGAGTTAAGCAAAATATGCTTTAAACATCTCAAAAATCAAAAAGACCAAGAAAAACGTGCTAGCTAGTTTTGTTAATGATAATACTTATCCTCACATCAAGTTTAAAGCTTTTACAGTTGATGCTTTTCATAGGTTTTCTGTTACAAGTCGAATTGGTGTGTAATCCTGCTTTGATTTACTTTTTATATTTTAACAAACTTTACAGTGACTTTTACATGGAATTCTGCAGCTTATTCATTCCAGCAAAGGATGAGTGAAATTAATCACAGTTATCTCACTTGCTACTGCCATTATTCTCACACACATGAGAAATCATGCAAAACAAAATATAAACACAGTTGAGTATTCTTTCCATAATAAACAAGGAATAAGGCTTTCTAACAACACTGCTGGGCTGTACCGCTGTAATAAATACAGTACAAAAGTACTGAGCCATCATTTATCTCTGTCAGATTGTGGAAGCGACAGGGCTTGAAGCTACAGCGTTTTGCTGGGGCTGTGAGAAGCACCAATGCCCAGCTCCTGGCCCCTTCTGAGCTCCTGATTCAGCAGGAGCTGTGAGCTGCTGCTGCCACAAAGACAAGGTACCAACAACCAGCTGAGCATCAGCACCTTGTCTCGCTGAGATGCAATGTGTCTTTGCTCTTGCTGAATTTCTACTGTTGGGATGAATCTCTAACTTCAGAAAGAAAAGTATGGTCTGGCACATCATCCCTGAAAGTCAACCTCTGCCATAATTTACAAAATACTATGAAAAATGAATTAAACTGTGAGATTAAAGTGATCTAGGGTAAGATCCTGCAAACCTCCTGTAAGGCTTGTGCTAAAATTTGAGAAGGTCTCAATTTTTGCTGGTCGGCCAGAGACTTCTGATATCATAACACATTATTTATATTGGAAACGTGCTTTTGTTGGGCATGGATGCTAAATGGAGAGATGCATCGCTGGGACCTACCATGCAGCTTTGCTGTGCAGGGCATGGCACTGCCTACACAACAGACATTTCTGTACACTTTACCCCATAAGACTGACAGGTAGAAGGGGTGACTGGGTTTTATGCCATGCAAGTTCAAGCTGCGTTAATCAATCAGGCTTGTTTTTACAGGAAAACTTCATAAACGGAGGCATGCGGACCTAAAGTGCTAGTAGCTGTATAAACGCTACAAAATAAGGTCCATTCACATGTACAGCTACATTTTACCCTAACTGCCCTGAAGAGTAGTGACTAATGGTGTCCTGGTTTGAGTCATCGAGAAGGCATGCAGAAAGACTATATGCACAAATTAGGATAAAGAGTATATGGTGATTGCATCTGTTAGGGTTGAACACAACACGAAGAATGAATTTTCTTCCTTGCTTAGGACTGTGGTTACATTACTGCAACCTACGCCTTGCCACACAATCGGTGGATTTAGAAAATACAGTGAAATTGATCCCAAAATAAAGGGAAAATTAATGGGGGAAAAAGTTTGAAAGGCATATCTAGCTAGTGGTTAGTGCATATTTACCAAGAAATTTAGTTTAAAAACAAATAAATGTGGGCTAAAATCCTGAACCGCTTCAAGAATGTAATTGCACTGTCTTCAGGGATGCAAACAAGAGAGGCCCTCGGAGTGGGGGATCATTGATCAAGTGAAGCAATTGTCTGGGTGACTGATTTTAGTTATCTGGGTTCCAGCTGTGCTCTGTTAAATACATTTTTTGCCTCAGCAGACAGATGCAGCAGACAGATCCTCTTGAAGTTGAAGGAATTGTACTTGGCTTGTCAAGTGAAGAAAACATTTTCCAAACAGAGAATCAGGGATGTGGGAAAGGAGGAGACAAAGGTCAAATAAAATGCAACTTTTATACCTGGTGCGTGAAGTGCTGAACTTTACAAAGAAAGAAAGAACAAGATGCAAAGAAACCAGAGCCTCAACCTGGAGTACCCCAAAAGCATCCCGAGGGCTAACTTTATAAACACTGTGAGATATTTATAGATTCATTACCACAGTGATTTTCAAAAAGTTAACAAAATGAAACACTTTTCCTATTTATTAAAGATAATAGTTGTCCGCTGACTAGAGAAATGTCACATTCAAGGGACCTCTTTCAACTAGAGATAGATCCAAAACAAGCCCTAGATGTGAAATCCCTTTGAAATTCAGGGAAATACAGATCACAGTGAAAATTACTGTTTTGTTTTGTTAATGGATGAAATCTTACTTTTATAACTAAGCTCCTGAACTATTTGGTAATGTTTGAAGTTCAAGTTAAGAGATCAAACTCAGTGATCAAAGTGGCCCTTTCCTTGGTTTAATATTAAATCCATGAACCACTGATTTTTTCTATCTTGAAGGGTATCAGCTTTAGCGATTTCCTTATTCCCATGAGTAAATTCTGCTACACACCTTAAAGGATGAAATACTCTATGCACAACTCCAGCAGAGATAAAAGGAACCCTCCCTAGCCCAGCACTCATTTTTATTTACATTTAAGGGTGATTGGCTTTTCCCCAGCTTCTCACTGAGCTGTGAAGTAAAGGCAGCCCAGGAGAAAGGTTTTGCGAACAAGCTAGTTTTGTTTGCATGGAGATTGCAGCAACTCACAGGAATCTCTCCTCCTCCCCACTGGCCACACAACCCCAACTGCCTTTGTGTGGTATTGGAAAAAAATGACTGTTCAGCTCAATTTCAGAATTCTTCACTCGAAAAGAATAATTCTGATCAATGTGGCCCTTTTTAGGTCTTGTTCCCTGGCTGAAGTATATATATTTTTTTTTCAGACAATCAATCAGGAGGGAAATCTGAAAAGACTAAAAGCTTGATGTAACGTGGAAAGTGGCAGCTCCTAATCCAAGTTGCTTTCCAAAGCTGCTGAGGAAAGTAGCTGAGATTTTATTCTGTTTAAATAAACCTTTGCATTGGTTCCAGAACTAAGAAAAATTAAAACACTACCCAAGTGGCCATAAAAGAAATATAATCATTACAACTAAAACAAAATGTAACCTTTTCAAAATTATTTTAATGATATCTGATCATTGTTCCAGAAAGACTTTCAGGAAAGAATTAATTCCTTATTTTAGAGAGGGCGGGTTGAAGTAGCATTAAAATTTGGTCAGCCAAGCACCAAATGGACAACAATATAGAGTGAATGGCCATGAAACCCAGAAGACGACAGGGTAACAGGGTATTTATTTTTTATTTGGGGATTTAAAAGGTAAAATAGTGTTATAGCTTAATTATACCTATCCCTCATAAAAAAAGAATAAAACAAACATCAGGTAAGAAAAATAAAAATACAAATTACGCAGGACTGTAAACATGGCCAAGCTGAGAGAAAAGGCTCTGAGAGCAGACTCAACTGGAAAGGAATCCCCCTGGGGCATAAATATACACCAGAAAAAGGATTAATGAATCTTGAAATGCTGGAACTGTAAGAGCACTGCCAAAGTTGCCCTTCAGCTGGGCACAGTAGTCCTGTGGCAAATTTACATCATATTTTGTTAATTAAAGTTCCTTAGTCAGCAAAGAGCCTCTGTGGGTGGCCTTCTCACATGTGCTAATGAGCTTGGACCTGTATCATCCCTGAGCAGGGAAGAAGGTTTGGCTCTTGCCCAATGATGCAACAACTGTTCAAAAATCTCATTTGTTCTTTGGTGAGGGAGGCAGCACTGCAGCACATTACACGATTTACAGGTGGCCCCAGCACTAAGGTATGGGGAAGGAGTGTGCACTTAATGGGCCACCAGTGAGTGTCCCAGGAGCTGGGGGCTGGCTACTGCAAAGTTTATTAGCCTTTTATTAGTGGACTCACTGGTCATTTGAATAGGGCATGTATTGTGAAGGAGAAGATAGGCTGAGATTTCCCTGTGTATAAACAGGTAAGGTGTCTCTCTAGCTACATACCTCTGCTTAGCGCTCTTAGGTAGCTCAAAATTCCAAGTCATGTATTTAGTGACCAAGCCCAGCTCACTTAGGCACTTAAAACGAAGCATAGTTTCTCTAGGCACTTGTGTAGACAGCACAGAGAAAAAGGTACTTCAAGAGGAAAATTTGTCCCTCCTGAAATTTAAAAAGCCATCCAGTCATCTCTGCTTTTTTTATGGGCTATGTCTGGAATGAGGATAAACAGGCTTATAACCAGAGAGCTTCTGCTAAGTGCCTGAAATCAAGGAGATGTCACATCGCAAGCACCTGTACAAATTACCATCTGCTGTCATTTGTCAGGTCTGCTCAGCAAAATGATTTTTCTTGTTTATATTGTGCAGTCTGCTTTTTCTAATATGAATTTCATATTATTTTCTCCTTGACTTTCCCAAGGTAAGTAAACCTCTTAAGTCCTTTTAGATTAGCTCTCCGTTAGGAGCCTTCCAGTTTAATAGACTGTACATCTGATTAAAATGCTATTCCATTCCTCTTCCAGACCATAATGAAAAGAGCTAGCAGAACCACCCACAGCCAAAGGGCCTAACCCTTTCAACAACCTGGCTCTGCACTTAGTCATTTATGACTTTTGCCAAATTTTAACTGATCTGACTGAAATCTTCCATAGTAGGTGTCTGGCCAGGCTCAGGTTTTTTTCCAAACATCATAGGAAAAACTATTCTATTTTTTAGAATATATTTGTATAGCGTTGTTTTGTCTATATACCTTGTTTTGTCCATACTGAGAGGGGAAAAAATGCCCCAATAATTCAGTGAATATCTCTAATTGTCCGTGAATTGGAGTAAGACTTGACATTTCACAGGGTATTGCTCTGAGTTTAGAGTTGCATTCTGCTGTCCTCATGAAAACAAATGTAGATTTGGCGGAGCTATAAGCCTGTGACAGACTGTCACTTGGACATGCTCAGTAGATGTGACTTAGTGTTTGGCTGCCGGACCCTCCATGTACTTTGTGTGTTTGACAACAGGGAGGGCCTCCTCTGCCATCAGCCCGGTCCAGGGCTGCAGGGCCCGCAGCAGAAGGCTGCTTGCTGGAAGCCACACCGGTGAGACCGCCTGTCCTGTTCCGCCTGCGCTCAGAAGACGCTACTTGAGGGCCAGGTACCACAAATGGTGAGGACTGAAGTGCAGAAGTACGAAGAAAGACGGATCAGGACCATGGGGACAGAGAGGGGAAGAGGGGCAGCACAGATGCAGCAGGAGAGGAGGGGGATGGGAAGAGGAAGGTATTGAAAAGCGATGTAGAAAGACCCTTTTCCCTCCAGCAACACAAAATTCCCAAGTAAAAAAATCCTTTGTATTGCAGGATCCACCTCACGGATTTTAATGTAATATTTTTCTTCTTTATGTATATTGCCATGTTTCTCTCCTTGCCTTGGAAATGTCAGCACATTTGCCTGTCTGTCATCTCTCAGTAATGTCACCACAATGATGCTTATCATTGTCGGTTGGAATTACTGTTAAGTGCAGTGAGTTTGGCTAGTTCTTCTATGCTCTTAATATTGCACGACTTTCTCCTGCTGAATTGCTTGTAGGAAAAAAATAAGATGTGGGAAAGAGCAAAATAACTCAATGGCGGGGGGGATGATGGGCAGATTAAAAACAAACCAACACCCTAAACAACTTTAAAAAACCTACCAGGGAAAAAGTGAAACAATGAGAATTAAGAGTGAATTATTTTTTTATATAATTTTTACTCAAATCTGTCACTCTGTCAACTTACTGTAGCAACACATAAAACAAGGGTCAAGAGTTGATTTGACAAGAGACCTGGCTAGAAATACATGCCCTCAAATAATTTAATGAATTGCATGTTAAAAGCTTCTTAAAAATCTGCAGTTTGACAGTATTTATGTTTCATAAATAGATAAATGGAAGAAGAAAAAATTCCTCTCTGTACAGTTTTTACCATTTTCAAAGTTATCTATCTTTAACATAGCATAGGAACACCTTTCAAAAGTGTTTTTTAACTTTTTTTTTCCCTACAGATATAATTGCTGGACACAAATTCCTCACAAACATGGTATTTCAGAAGTTTAGAGCATCCTGAGAGTTCATCTGTCAGTTTGGATTCTTTGTGTTTTAAAGGATGCTCACAACTGGCGTAACTGTGAGCTTCTGAGTCTGCTCAAAACCAAGAGAGAAACATACCAGAGATGGAAAAGCAGACAAATACCCCTTGAGAACTCCAAGGGCATTGCCAGGGAATGCAGAGATGCAGTTAGAAAAGCAAAAGCTCAGCTCGAATTGAAACTGGCCAGAGATGTCAAAAACTACAAGAAAGGGTTCTTCAGGTATGTAAACAACAAGCAGAAACAGACGGAAAATATTGGCTTGCTGGTAAAGGGGAGAGGTGAATTGCCACCAACAACGCTGAAACGGCAGAGGTTCTCAATACTTTCTTCACCAGCACTTTTCTTTACCAGCACTGTTGGGCCCCAGGACTTGGGAACAAAAATCCAGGTTGATGCAAACACAGACCCACCGCCAGTGAAGGAAGAGTTGGTATGCAAACTATTACAGGAGCTTGACCCCTACAAACAGATGAGCCCTGACACTATCCACCCAAGGGTGTTAAAAGAACTGTCTGACGTCATGGTGAGGCCACTCTCCATAATATTTGAGAAGTCATGGAAATTGGGGAATGCCCCAGAAGACTGGAAGAAGGCTAATGTCACCCTCATCTACAAGAAGGGCTTAAAGGAGGATCCAGGAAACGATAGGCCCATCAGTTTTACTTCAGTCAGAAGTTAACTCAGAACGTTATGGAACGAATCCTCCCAGAGGCCATCACAAGTCAAATGAAGCATGTGATAGGGCAAAGCCAGCACAGATTCACCAAGGGCAAATCATGATTGCCTTCTATGATGAAGTAACCTGCTTGGTTGATGTGGGGCGAACGGTGGACATTTTCTACCTGGCTTTCTCCAAGGCTTTCAGTATGGTTCCCCACAGCCTCCTCCTAGAGAAACTGGTGTGTTATGGTCTAGACAAGCGGTCTGTGCGGTGGGTGGGGAACTGGCTGACAGCCTGCACCCAGAGGGTGGTGGTCAACAGCTCCTTTTCAAACTGGCAACTGTTACAAGTGGGGTCCCCCACAATCGGTACTGGGCCCAACGCTGTTTAATATCTTCATAAGGGATCTGGATGATGGGATCAAGTCTATCCAAATGAAGTTTGCTAATGACACCAAACTGAGTGGGGAAGCAGACGCTTCAGAAGGGAGAGACACCCTGCAGGAAGACCTGGAAAGGCTGGAAGAGTGGGATAACAAGAGCCTTATGATGTTCAACAAGGACAAGTGTAAGGCCTTGCAGCTGGGAAAAGATAATCCAGGAGTGCAGCACAAACTGGGATCTGCCCGGCTGTCGAGAAGCTCTGTGGAAAGGGACCTGGAGGTCCTGGTGGACAAGCTCAATATGAGCGAACAGTGTGCTGTGGCAAAGCAAGCCAACAGGCTGCTGGGTTGCATCAACAAGGGCATCACCAGCAGAGATAAAGAAGGCATCACCCCACTCTGTGCTTTTCAGGCCCCACCTAGAATACTGTCTTCAGTTGTGGTCCCCACTATACAAAAAAGATGTGGACAGGCTGGAGAGGGTCCAGAGAAGGGCCACCAAGATGATCAAAGGACTGGGAGGCCTGCCATATGAGGAAAGGCTGAGAGAACTGGGATTGTTCAGCCTTGAGAAAAGAAGGCTTAGGGGAGACTTTATCACCATGTTCAGGTATTTAAAGGGTGGCTACAAAGAAGATGGAGACTCACTTTTTACAAGGAGTCACATGGAAAAGACAAGGGGTAATGGGTACAAGTTACTCCTGGGGAGATTCCTATTGGACACAAGAGGGAAATTTTTCCCAGTGAGAACAATCAGTCATTGGAATAATGTCGCCAGGGAAGTGGTGGATTCCCCATCACTGGACACTTTTAAGATTCAGCTGGACAGGGTGCTGGGTCATTTTATCTAGACTGCTTTTACCAAGAAAGGTTAGACCAGATGATCCTTGAAGTCCCTTCCAGCCTGGTATGCTATGATTCTATGAATTATTTTTTTGTTGTTTTTACACAAGGTATTTTATCATGACATATCTCATTTTTGCACTGTGGTTCACAGCACCGAACCACAGTATTAGTATGCACCTTCTGATATCTGTAATTTGCATTAGTCCGTAGTGAACATTGCATCATATATCTCTCTCTCTCTCTCTCTCTCTCTCTCTATCTATCTATCTATCTATATACACGGAATCTCAGATCTGATATAACTTTACATTATATTTTCAGTTGTTTTCAGTTGTTTAATAAAGCTTCTAAGTTTTCCTCTCTGCACTTATTTGCAAATATCAGAAAACTTCTTTGTAAATTCTGGTTTTATTTCAAATAAGTTTCCTATCTGCCGAAAAAGCTGACACCAGCTAGGAACTGACTACCTCCACCTAAATTTGGGGCACTTTCATTTCTCCATGAACTGAAAGGAGCAGATGGTATTTAGTATCTCAGACAACTTAGTGTACTGTAAGTCCTGCTGTCTCATTTGTGGGCCTTGTACAACACTGCGTTAACACAAAGTCTATTTCAGGTCCAAGACTCTTCAGGACTGATTTTGCTCGAACAACAGAGGTTGCAAGCATAAGTACAAAACATAAAAATCAGAATAACCTGAGGCCTTCTCATGCTCTTTGTAACCATATAGCTCATTTCTAAAAGACTAATTCGCTGAACTAATCCTAAGTATTTATATGTCTTTAAGTGCCGAAGCTGAGAAATGCTGATGCTAAGAGCGGGTGTGACTTCAGGCAAACAAAGACTGAAAGCTCTACAATAATTTAGGAGCAAATTTACAGCCACCAGCAGATGTTTGCAGCTGCAGAGCATCTGGATTATGGAGCTACTGGCCCTCTGGCACTCTGCGTGTGAACATCCGCCCCAGATAAACCCTGGGTGAGATGCCACTCTATGGACACAGGCTCAGGCTGCAGCCCTGAGCAGCAGGAGGTTTGACTATAGGTGGCACTTGCAAACCTTCCCTTCAGGAGCTTCCTTTCAGTTTTTTTCAGACAATATCTATTTCTAGCATCCATCTTCCCTCATATTTCCCATCTCACGAATGCTTTGAGTGTTTGGGAGCTCAGAGGTTCTCCGAGGACCTGTGTGAGTGTTGGTATCTGCCTGCTTCTAACAAGCAGCTGCAGAGGGCAGCTCCTGTCTTGAGTTTTTATCTTTTCATCTTTTTCTAATCTGCCTGGTCTCAGGCTTAGCAATGCAGTTGTGCAGCTCAGAGCTGTGACTAATCTAGAATTTTTGGTGGAAACAACACTAGCAGTGCTCCTTCACCTCAGGACATGCACGTGAGGCAATGGCTGAACTGAGTGAACTGCTATTATCTTTCTGCAGGCATTCTGACAGCCTTCCCATTAACTAAGTCTTCTTATACATAAAGTGGATATCCCATAACTGACATGTAAACATTTCCAATAACCATCTCACAATTTCTATGTACATTTCTTCAGAAGGGAAAAGGCATTGGATGATGTGGGATTATGGGGATGAAGGCACTGCGAGCAGCCCTGCCGAGAAGGACTTGGTGATACCGGTGGATGAAAAGCTGGACATGAGCTGACAATGTGCGCTTGCAGCCAGCCCAGAAAGCCAACTGTATCCTGGGCTGCATCAAAAGAAGCATGGCCAGCAGGTTGAGGGAGGGGATTCTGCCCCTCTACTTTGCTCTCATGAGACCCCACCTGGAGTACTGTGTCCAGCTCTGGAGCCCTCAGCACAGGAAAGACATGGACCTATTGGAGCAGGTCCAGAGGAGGGCCACAAAAATGATCAAAGGGATGGAACACCTCTTCTATGAGGACAGGCTGAGAGAGTTGGGGTGGTTCAGCCAGGAGGAAAGAAGGCTCCAGGAGACCTCATTGCGGCCTTTCAGTACTTGAAGGGGGCCTACAGGGAAGATGGGGACAAATTATTTAGCAGGGCCTATTGCGATAGGACAAAGGGTAATGAGTTTAAACTAAAAGAGGGGAGATTTAGACTAGATCTAGGAAGAATTTTTTTATGCTGAGTGTGGTGAAGCACTGGCACAGGTTGCCCAGAGAGGTGGTAGATGCCCCATCCCTGGAAACCTTCAAGGTCAGGTTGGATGGGGCTCTCAGCAACCTGGTCTAGTTGAAGATATCCTTGCTATTTGCAGGGTTTTGGAGTAGATCAGCTTTAAAGGTCCCTTTCAACCCAAACTGTTCTATGATTCTATTCTATGTCCATTACTTCCTGCCAGCACATCTAGATATTTGCAAACACAGTGGCATGCCAATGCTGCTGAAATACAAATCCTGTTCTATAAACTTGTTTATGGATCTTGGAGTCCCATTGTCCCATTGTCCTCATCGAGGATACAGGTGCGCTAAAGAAAAATTCCCCTTTTCCACATTTTTATCTCTATTTAGCATTAGATTGTAAATGGGGAACATACTTATAATTTGATCATCTTTTGTATATTATGGCTCTACTAGCATATGTTTTTGTACTTGTTTTGGCTGGGATAGAGCTAATTTTCTTCATAGTAGCTGGTATGGACTATGTTTTGGATTTGTCCTGAAAGCAGCGTTGATAACACAAGGATATTTTAGCTGTTGCTGAGAGCACTTACACAGAGTGAAGGCCTTTTCTGTTTCTCACCCCACCGCACCAGTGAGTAGGCTGGAGGTGTACAAGGAGTTGGGAGGGACCCCAACTGACCCAAGGAATATCCCACGCCATATGGCGTCGTGCTCAGCAATAAAAGCTGGGGGAAGATAGAGGAAGGGGGGACATTCAGAGATACAGCCTTTGTCTTCCTAAGTCACCGTTACATACAATGAAGCCCTGCTTTCCTGGGGATTGCTGAACACCTGCCTGCTGATGTGAAGTAATGAATGAATTCCTTGTTTTGCTTTGCTTGCTTGCGTGGCTTTTGATTTACTTATTAAACTGCCTTGTCTCAACTGAGTTTTCTCACATTTACCCTTCAGATTCTCTCCCCCATCCTGCTGGGAGTGAGTGCGCAGCTGTGTGGGGCTGAACTGGGGTTAAACCACCACATAGCAAAGGGAATTTAAAAGCTACATTACCGCGTTTGAAATGGGTGAACACTGCTTTAAATAAAAGTGGGAGATGGGAGCAAGAAATTGCTTTAGATCTGAAAAGGCATTTCTCCATGTAATGTCCACTGAAGTCAGCACAAGCACATTTCCCTTCTGCACTAAGGAGCAGAGTTGCTAAATCCAAGTATATCCTGAGAAAGTCCCCACTAATCACAGTATTAGAAATGATGCTGCCCAGAAAAATCTTCTTAAATCAAATATGAGGATGTAATGGCCTGTTCAAGAACCACACTGGAAAGCTACAGTATAATAACCAATTTACATTTCATTATAAGCTATTTCATTTAGCTGTCTACTGGCTCCATGCTTACATGCCTTCCAATTCATTTTTATATTGCAGATAGGTCACCTAATTTCACACTGGCCGCTCCTGCTAGCACAGGCTCCTTTTTGAAGCATAGCACTCTTAATTCTATGCTTCGGGTCCCTCCTGATAACGCTCTGTTGCCATTCTTTCCTATGCAAACTTCTTGACAAAATAAAACTATTCATAGGAATTTCTGCAGACAGGCATGGCAAATGTTAGAAAAAACAGAAACTTTGTTGGTGCCTTTGTTCATAGGGTAGGTTTCAAAATTTACTGAAATTTGTGACTTTTTCTATTGACTGATTATTTCTGCTTCAGAAGCATGTACATACAAATATGCATACATTTAAATTCCAGACTACGGGATACCAGTTGGAGCAGGTTTTTAACTAAGTACTGATTTACCAGCCCTTGTGGGTCACCTCCAGGCTCCACTGATATCAGTGGAATGACACTATGTGTACAAGGTACAACAGCAGCTCTAAGACATCTTTGCCTCAAAAACCTCAATTCATTCAACAGTTGGCATCATTTTCACGAGCCAGTCTGCTGTTCCAGTTTCCAGAGTGTTACAGCTGCTTGGATAATAGCATATTAACAGCTGTGTATAAATGGCAGAATACAAAAAACTCAAATAACACATTACGGACAACTACACGTGCAATTAATATATATGCTTAGAGAAGTCTGCTGATAGAAAAATATTTGTACTGAGGAAGAAAAATCACGTGTTAGGAGAGAAGCGAGCTGTAATGGCAAAAAAGAAGACTTTTAACTACTACTTCCCTAGGAGCCTTTATTGACACAATTAATGGTCATAGCCCTGCTTTCTCCCCACACACGTTGAACACAGCTGTACCTGCAAGAGACCATACATAAACCTGGTCTCAATGTGTAACTGACAGGGCATTGCTTCTCTTCAGAAGGCAGCACCTGAGATTTACAGCCATAGCTGTATAGCAAAGTGTTGTTAGAAGATGAGGCCACAGCCTATTAAAATGGATACACTAAAAGTGAGGGGAAATTTCATACTTAGGGAAGGAAATGCATAGTCTGTAATTTAGGTGGGATTGAACTCCAAATTAAAACACTTAGATTTAAATGTCTGCATGGGAACTATGTATCAAAGCTGCCATGGAGCTCTGGGGCGCATTCATTTAAGAAGGCGAGGGCCCTTACAGACATCCTGCAAATCACGTTCAGCTCTCAGCTGTCATAATTAAACAATGGGAGTGTCTCACAAGTCTTCAGTCATTTTTGCCAACCCAGTATGGCCATCTTGCATGCACTACGAACACCTCAAATGGCGTAAAGTACTAATTTGTTGGCAGGGCAATCCCACTCCCTGTTGACACACTCAGTGACATCTAGGGTACAACTCTGATCAAAGGCAGGTCTCTACTTCACCAAGTGAAGTGAACAACTCTCCAGGATCTATTGAATCCGTTCACTGGAAGTGTAGTAAATGCACCTTGTTCACCTACAAGCAGATTCTTAAGGTAGGTGAATTGTTCTGAAGTTCAATGCTACGTGCAGAGTCTGATTCACTTGTCCATATACAGGCATGAAATGCCATTTGAGAAGACATACCATTGAGGCTGACAACTATGACACTGCACCTACCTTTCTGAGCAACAGCTGGAGGCTACGTAAATTATCCTAAGGCGTTTAAAACAGCTCCAAGCACTTTTCTTTGTGTCAGCAAACAAACTAAGCCCTTTTAACAGCACCTTAAGAATTCTACAAGAATTAATAATATTTTTAAAATAATACGGCTTGTTATTAATATTGCCATAGCCTATGGAAGCTTCAAGAAATTGTTAAACTTGCTCACAACAATTTAGAATATTGGCGTTTTGTTACATCAAGACAAGTCTACTTCAGTCATTCTTTTTAAGCAAACTTTCATCTTTTGGTGCTCTCCTTTAACAATGTATCTTTTTGCCCAAAACCTGGTTTTATAAAGTAAGCCCTTTACACGTCTCAGTTTCTACTTAAGATAATAGTACTCAAGAAAGCACATGGTTGCTATGTGGCTAAATGTCATATTTAAGGACATTCAAAAAGAATTTAAATTTTATTCTATTCTATGTTTATTCCAACATTCCTATTTAAAAAAAAAAATATCTTGGTACCATTTGCCCCCTAATTTTGAAGAACAGTTAAATTTAGTATCAGTACGTTCCTTTTAGAATTTAGTTATTCTTGTTGCAAGAATTTTCTCCTTGAAAATATAAATATTATGTAAATACTCCTTGAAAACGACCTCTCATTAATTATATTGTGCCTTTAAACTAAAGGTACAATAATTTAAAAATTTTAATGACAGATCTCTATGAGTTAAATGACTGTTACAGCATTATGAATAACACTGAACTGAAATACGGACACTAATACTGATATTTTACTGAAGGTCAGAAACTTAAATCCACATGTGGACATCTGCACAAAGGGTCAGGGCTTTTGCATCTGCCGCTCCCTAAAGCCTGTGGAGCTGCAGGCTGTGTAACACATTTGACTACTTAGGTAGCATATCAGGTCACGGACCAGAATCCCTTCATGGCAGGTACCATAAAAACACTGAGTGGAAAAACAGCTCTGAACCTAAACAATAAATAGGAACTATGTGCACGGAGTCTGGAGTTGCAGTAAGGGTAAGGCTTTTGAGTTAAGCTGTAAAGGACTGTCAAAGAAAGAATCAAAGGCAATAGTTACAGGCAAGAGAAGGAAGAAGAGGTACACTTTTCACCTCTACATCTAGGACTGACTACAAAACAAGGTCAGGTTGGTTTAGTTAACTAAAAGGTACAGAAGTTCAACGGAGGTCTGCCTGGGGAAGGGTGACAAATCAGGCACATCAGCTTGACATATTTGAAGTAACAGAGTTTTATATTAGTGATTATATAATAAGAAATTTGCTCTGGCATTACAGTCATGTTCAGGCTGAGATTCCCACCCAAAGCTCCAAGAACACCCTTGCTTCCTCATAAGTTAATATCTAAAATGGCAGCAAGACTTATCCCTAGTAGACTGGCCACTTTCTCTTCCTTAATCTCTTAAAAGCTATGAAAAATGTCATCACTGAAGTTCTCTTATTTTTGCTTGGTTTATGAAAAATTTGACTTTATATTTTTTTTGTCAAATATTTGTATTCCATTAGTTTTACTTAATCTGCTTTATTCTACGTTTATTGTTTTGAGCAAACATTTGCATTACTAAATGAGTAAAAGTACTTTGTTTCTATGGAACTGGTTGCTTAAGTTCTTTAGTTCCATGCCTTGATGTTTGGGAATCAACAACGTGTATTACAAAATCTATCCTGAGGTAATTTGTCCAGAGTCACTCAATAAGGCAGTAGTTACTGTCACGCACACTTTTTTCCCTGTAATTTTCTGTAGTTTCAGATTCAGGTGTCTACCTGCAAGGATTTGCATCAAAAGATTGTGTGTCTTGATTTCCAGTTATTTACAAAAATATATATAGGAAGATTATTTTTCAAAGTAGTAACGAAATTCAAAAGGAAGCGAGAAATGCCATGAGAAGAAGCTGCATTTCAAATCTTGCTAATCTAATTTAAACAAAAAAACATACATGAAAAATATAAGCCATAGTTACTCACCTACGATGAGTAAGAAAACTACCACTGACATGTCCTGAGCCATCACATCCCGGGGTTGGACATGACATTCCTTCCGTCTTCACTGACTTCCAAGAGAACTGTGAGCCATTTAGGTACCCATCCTTTTGCCTTTTGGCAGCTAGAGGACACCCTGACGCACTGCGATGGGATGCATATTTTCCAGTTATATGACCCTGACCATCGCAACCAGGAACTGGACATCTGGATAGCAGATAGATGAGATAAACTTTATTGTCTTGCCATCATATACCTGGTAGCCTCTACAACAAAGTCAAAATAAACCCGACATGAAAAGAAAAGAACAATCATGCACTGTGGTCTTAAAAATAGTCAAGTTACGCTGTAGTGGGTAAAATTACACGAAGAACTTCAGTAATATGAAAAAAAAAATGTTCTTTGATAAACTGTAAGGAGGCTAGCCAGTAGACAAAGTCATAGCTGTTGATATTGTGCAATTGCAACAAAAGGACTGAGATATATATTTGAATTGCAGGCGTTCATTACAGTAAATATCACACTGGAATTGAAATGTTGGCGACTGAGCTCCACTCAGCAGGGAAATTGCCCATAAAAACTCTATGAGCATAAAACCCTACTTAGTATAATCTGCGGTACATTTTATTTATGTGTACGGAATCTAAAGAAGACTTGTCTGAAGTCATGAAAATAATATAAACAGTTAAGTATGAAGTGATCATAGTGCCTCATCAGAAATGCTGAGCACCTTTATCCACTCCCTGAATAGGAGAGATTATAACAAACTATGTGCTACAATCTAGAGAGATCAGTGAAGGCAGTTCTGTATTCATCTGATGGTTTTCCTTACTTGGGAGTTCCCCCATACATTTGCCCTGTATACTTATGAAGAAACAAATAACCAGGGTTAGAAGGAACAGGTTAGGATCTTCAAAGTGAAATGTTTCAAGAAAATAATGTTTTTTCAGTATGCTGCTACATAACAGGTGTCAAACCAAGACTGGTTATTTCACTGTTTGTCCTACACTAAAATATTCTGCAACTCTCCACTGAGGATCCAGTCCTGAATGGTCTAAGCAGTCACTAAATCCACTGAGTCCAGTGGCCACGTACATCAGAGCACCTGGCAAGAAGAAACAAAGACCTATAGGGAGGCATTTGTTCCTCTTGCAGACTACATAAACAGTCAGATTTGTTGCAGCAATCTCATATAACCAGTTCGCTATTCCCATAACTACTTTATTTAGCATGTATGGTTTGTCTACAATATGCAAACCTGTTTAAGGGGTTATTTAGGAGATACAGATCTAGGTAATTTTTTAATTTCATGTGAAAAACATATTTAAAACTTTGTAAATTATAGAAGATGGTATCTTTGGCTGAATATTGTATCCTTTGCTAAATAAATCAGCACAGATCCTTGATTTGCAGTTCACTCATAGAAATCAGTGTGGCCATCTGCTCTTGGATAACTATCACACAATAACATTTATGCCTTAATAAAAAGCTGAAGACATATATGACCTTATAAAACACATGAAGACCCTTTGACAATATTTGTTCTCACCTAATTGGCTCTTGGTCTTCTTTGTCTTCCTTGCTTTGTGCTATCCTGATTCCACTTTTCTTTGCTCGCGGACAGCCTGAAAGACTGAGTGAAAGAAAACATTTTAAAACACAATTTCTCATTCTTGGGTACAGATACGCTTTCTATCTGAAAAACCGGCAGAATAGGTAATCCTGTCCAGTTTCCAAAATCAAAGCTCAAGTGGTTCAACTAGGGAGAGCTGCAGAATTCAACCGCGAGGGGGAATCCGCGTATCTCAGTTTGTGATGCTGGACAGGATGCAGGCACCGTGCAGACCACACGCACAGCGGTCCCCGAGGGGCCGGGGAAAGCAGCTCTCAAACTCTCTGCCTAATAATCCCTCCAGCTGACTCAGCACCAGCGGCGACAGCTTTAAAAGGAAAAAGAAGCCAGCATTTCAGGGCTGAGAGACATTACGTCCTCTGTATGTCTCAGAGGGAAGGAAGAATAGGTTCAAAAAACAGGAGTCTCTGGATCTCTTGGTAGGACTAAAGCTTTCTCCAGGGAGCACATCAGAAACACTATCAAACCTTCTCAATTGTCATGTAAGAACCCTATAGAACTGTTGAATTAAACCACGGCAGAGCTCAGAGCTGTACAATGCCTTCCTGAGAAAGAATTTAAGTGCTCAGAACTCACCCAGACAAAAAGATTTTGTAGGGACAAAGTTATATGTCAGGTTAAGTAACGTTACATTTAACTAATCACTGAGAATGTTGTTTTTAACTACACAGGATGGAAAAAGAGATATCTATTCCAAGATTTTATAAGTTCAGCTTTCCCTTTGCATATGAAAAATTCATTATAGAAACCATTTAGTAGACTTGACAATGTCTTTAATACTTAAAGGTTTTTTTAAGTACTTGCCATCTGAGGACACAAATATGGTTATCAAAAATCAGGCTTTGTCCTCTATTTAAATGTTATTTCTATCTCAACATATCGATGTTAAAAAAGAAATGCACCTTCAAAAGAACACCACCTTCAAAAGTACTGAGAGACAAAGTAGTGTCACCAAAGACAAATTTCCATAGAGAAAGAAAGAAAATAGAAGATTAAATTTTTGTTTTCGGCATGACAAAAGGTACTTCGGTGTTGTACAGTAGGTCCTGTCTTCAGGAAGAAGAGACAGAAACAGTGGTAGCAAAATTTGCAGTTATTTTGTCTTGTCAAGACCAGCGAGGACTGGGAGGAACAAGCAGAGAAAAGGGTGATGCAATCACAGACAGAATTCTGTGTCGGTAAATAAAAAATATACAGAAATAGAGTTTACGTGCTACAAAGTCATAAGTCATTTAAAGAAAAGGGGGAATGTTAGCATCGGATATTGGACACAGTGTATTACCTAGCAACTTTTAGTGAGACAGCATGGCTACACCTATAGTGGTAAGCGGAAGGGACCTAGAACTGCTATATCGACCCAAGACCAGCAAGCTCCCATCTGTACCGGTAAACTCTCTGTCCCTGTAAAGCAGGACAGCTGCACCCATGTTGCTTATAGAGAAAGATCTGGACCCACGCTGAGCTCTAAATCATGTCTGAGAATTGCCTGGGAGAGTTTCAGTGGCCCAGGGTCAGTACCATGCCAGGGGACACGCTAACAATTTAATAGCGTAGGCACCTGAAGCTTGGGCCTGTGCTCTCATCCCATTTAATTTTCTAGTTGAAATGCAGCCGACCATTTTCCTTTTTAAAGCAAGCTGCTGTTTATTCCAACTTGCATAGTGCACTCCAAAGTACCAGAGTTCCCTGTCTGCAAACCAAACCTCACAAAGCCTGTGGCACTGAAAAATAGTTTCCTTTGAAAAGAATAATATCATAATCTGTAAGAAGACAGAGTCGGGAGGAATAGAGTCTGAGGGATTTAGAATAAGGGGAAGCAGACTCCGGGGCAAGGGGACAGGTGAGGAACGGGCTGGTTCATTGCCTCCCATACAACCTGGGCTGAAGAAAGGGAAGGGGAGAGGAGGGAGTTACAGATATCCCCAGCTTATCTGTGAGACTAGTCGTACCCACTGTGTGAGAATAATCAGGCTTTGCATCTGAAAACTAAACAGTTAATAGAAATGCCTCAGAAAGCAATACTTTTTATAGTAGGTGTACAGATGGGTATGCTTGTAGATGGTGACATTTTCATAACAAAATCTGAATGAAGAATTTCTGCCTTGACTAATGATTTAATGCTTTCTACATATTAAATCAATTTAATTATCACCTACTTATTGGTATTTTGGTGCATCATCTTTTTGCAATAGATCTTTCTATTCTGGCACTATGATTTATGAGAAAATTCTAAGACCTTTCAGGTCCTCTAAACAGACATTTCCAACAGACAGCTTCTGAGGTTATGATTAATTCATTTTTCCTCTGACAGCAGATTCACCAAGAAAACATATGTCAAGGATGAGCCTTTGCTTTAATTTTTTTTTATCCTATAATAACCAAAAGCTATTACAAAATAAACATATTACTTCATTTTTATATCAGTTTAATTCCTTATATAGGAAGATAAAAGACAACAAGGGAAATTCAGCACCGGTATATGCTGATACAACTTCTTGCATACATTGAATGGGTGTGTGGAACTGCAGAGAGCTATGTCAGAGTTAACTCTGCCTTCATGTGCGCGTGCTGTTGAGCAGCCATTTTAAATACAGATGATACCTAGGCATCTTGGCAGCCATTTGAGAGAAGTTTGTGGTTCCTTTCCTTCTGAAACCGAAAGGGTTGTAAGCGATGGTATCAAATACAAACAAAAATGCAAACTCAGATGCAAGCAGAGGTAGATGCTAATTTTCAGCGTGGGACTTAGAAAGCTTAACTGTGAACGTGCTGTGGGGTCTTTCATACTGAACAGCTCCAGATTTAGGCTACTGGTTTGCTGGCCTTTTAAAGAGCACCCATTTTGCCAGCCTCACCACCTCAGAAATGGCCTCGACAGATATCATGACCTGAACAGTGTGGGGCCACCTCCGTGTCAATGTGATGGGTGTCCTGGGGGCATCGGTGGTTTTAAGCAAAGACGACATTACTCCTTCACTGTCAGTGCCCCCATACCCACAGGCAGCCAAGGACAAAGGGCTGCTGGAGGCATTTTGGAAGAGAAATGAGAGAGGTATGTGGTCAATATAGATATGGTGGCATTTCAAAACGTTGACTGTGTTAAATCCCAACGGACTCGACAAATTCCACATCACTTAGTTTTGCGGAATTACTTTTTATATCTTTATGTGTACTGAGTATGCTGCAGAATCAAATGAAAACTTGGTCCAGCACTCATCTGCAAAACTACAGGAGCTTACAGGTAGGTAACACCATCCAGCTCATGGTCTGGTCCTACAGTGACCAGGAGACAATGCCCAGGAAAGGGTTTAAAAAACGAGCCGACATTTTTTTGACCCCAAATGACCCCAAAAAATGAGCTGGGTCATTCTCCCCAGCTAACCTTGCTAGCTTTTAGGTTTCTTGTTTGTGACACTTTGCCTTCTGCATCTTCACTGTCCTGCCTGTTTCTGGTTAAATAAATGAACAAATACATAAACAGCTTCCTGAAATAGCACAGTCAGGGCATAGCTACACCAAGCATATTGCTGGTAGAGGTGTGAGCTGAAAAATCCACATATCGTTAAATGTAGTTCTAAATTTGACCTTAAATCCCTTTGAAAGTGTGATTTAATCTCTTACATCATGTAAGTGGTTTTAAAATGTTTACATCTTCTCCTTTATGATGTTATTTGTACTTTTGATGTTTAACTGTGCATTACTGAAATTGTTATTGTGATCTTTCATTTTTACAGCACGTAAAGGTATGGCACATTCCCAATGTCTATGTTATTTATGTTTTGACTTTAATCTGTTTGTTGCTTTTACTGGCAATACATTTAAACGGGGAATTTGCGTATTGACTAGTTATAGCCAATTGTAAAACTGCAGGGACTTGGTGAAGCAAGCAAATATCCAGACTCAACAGTATTACTATGCAGGGGAGTGAAGAGCCTTTACTTAAAAAAGAGAGGTGGGCTACACTATTATTCTTTGATTGAACAATGGATAGCTATTTACAAAATATGGTGCAGCTCTTCTCTACTGATTTATAGTTCTCAAATAGCCACAGGGGAATTGCTAATTACACAGCATTTGTAACATTACCTCTACAGTGATACCACTGTAATGCACTTTGGGGTTACCAACAATACCCTAATTACTAAATGTGAAGTTTTCTTTTGCCCTTGATAAGGATCACAGTTACAGTTTAGGTAATTAAGGTTTTTAATCCATAAACTTTCTCTTTCTCTTCTTCTGGCTTGACATAGTTATGTAGAATCTGTTGCGATTTAAAAACAAGCCAACCTTTATTGTGAAATGTACTAACAAGAATGATGCATATTAGACGGAAGAGGTACTTTTTCCCTCTGATTAAAGCTGGTAAGGTTTCAGCTAGGAGAGGAGGTAAAGAACTGCCTCCAATTCCGCATTTCAAGAAATACAGAGGCAGTCTGGAAGAGACTGACAGGAACAAACAGAAAATATAATTTCTGGGGAAGAAAATGCAGGAACGGGATTTGAGTCCAGAAAAGGTAAGACTGTGAGGAGAAGAGTTAAGTCATCTAAATGTAAAGCAGCAGAAACTTATGAATGTCGAATTGCTTCCCTGGGGTAAGAGAGAAGATAGAAAACCTGGATTGATTTTCTACAAATATTTTGATAGATATTAGCAAATATCTTCCTACCTACTTGGGTAGTGAGCCATGCTGAAACTGCAAAATGTTATTCATTGGTGATAAATAGGATGAGTTAGACCAACCTGTGTCTATGTATAGCACTCAGTCCTACTTCAGTATTGAGAGAGGGAAGTGAGGTCTGTTGAGGTCTCTAGCCATTCAGTTGTTTGATTTAAAGAAAAAAACCTTCTCTTTACATACCTTCGATGTGAAGCATAATTTCCGGTAATATGCCCAGAGCCATCACACCCAGGGGTGGGACACCTAGAATAATAATGGAAGAGATACAGAGCAGTGTTACTGACAGGAAAGATATAACTGCCCATCAAAAATTACTCATTGGCTCTGTCCCTGATTCCACAGGTGCCAGCCCTAGGGATCTGTAGCCATTGCTAAACCTAAGCTTAATTCCACACTGGGGACAAACATACTTATTTTATTCATAAAATGTTTTTGTTTGCTACTCCTCACCTGCCCGCTCAAACACTTTCTGGATATCTCTAGTATCGGCAGATTAGTGGAGATTTCCAGCAGCAGCCTGACATCCCCACATCACCAGGAACGAGTAGGGTTGACAGCAAATGGGATATCCCCAGGGTGTGTACTTAGGTAATGGCTAACACTACAGCAAGCCGTTTTCTTTTCCATCAGAGCTATTGCTATAATCCCACCGCACAGTGTCTTGAGGTCATGCCATGGAGATACTCCTCCACCTCTCCATGAAGCGAAGGAGATGCCTTAGGAAAAGGAAATGTGTAGATGGGGGAGTAATGCTGGCCTCTCACAGAGAAATGGTAACCCACCCAAACACTCCCAAACACCCCCAAACACCAAGCTACAGCACCAGATAGAGAAGTCGCTGATACAGCCACCAGTGGGATGTCTAATGGTTGAACGACATTGGAGTCATCAAAGAAAATCGATGGGTTTTTCTACATTGCAAAGATGATTGCAATCACCACAGAATAAGCTAAATTATAATGCTAAGTAAAATCATTAGCTGGTATTGGAACTGCTACACTAAATCACAGAAAAGACAAAGGAGGAATTAATTATATTCGTTTTACTGAACAGGCGAATGTTATGTGAATTCCAAAAAGTCACATTTCTTGAGCCTGAGTTTTGAATTTTAGCCATGCTTTAGAGATTCATTTGAAGAAAGCATTCAAATTCAAAAAAGCATGTGCACAAATTCAGATGTTGCGTTCTGAAACATCAGATTTCCATAATGTTGAATTCTTTCACTATTTGAATCCAGAGTTCATGCAGACTTTGGCTTTCACCTTTTAGTTACATGTGTGCTTTCCTTAAAGTTGGTCCATACTGGTAAATTTTTGTTTCACAAAGGTTTCTGCAGAGACTTGAAAGTTTCTTAAATTCAGGAATTAAGCAACCCAGAATTCAGTGCAATGGGGCTGTCACATTGCATTAAGCTGAATTTTAGCCCTTTAAAGCCAGTAAGCATTACCTACTCAGCAGAGCCAAACTCCAAACATGATTAATACAACCTTGAAAGACAGAAATCAAACTGGAATTTGTTAAATGGTGTTCTCATATGGTCTTCATCCATACCAGTTGAGTTATTCATTAGAAACCATTAAAATATGGTAGCACTTCCAGGATGTAAGCTGGTAAAACCTCTGGGGTTCACTACATCACTGAAGTTTCTTTTCTATGTAACAAACAGCTGGTGTGCTTTGGCAAAAAGGCTAAACAATGTCCTTGAAGACAATTCTCCTTTTCTCTTGCTTTAAGTCTTTTCACAGGACCAAGTATAAGACCATGATCTTGACTAGTAGGTATAAGTATTATTGTGATTCTTAATATCTTAAGGACCAATACACAGGTTGACATCACACGTTAATCTTTCTGCTCGTGGCAAGATAAAAAGCCTAATTTTTGTATAGTTTCTTCTGATACAAATTAGGTAAAAATACGGCCCTTGGTGAAGAAGTCATAGCTTAGTCTGTATGGCCCTCACTATTCATTCTATGCTGTGGCTTCACATGGCTAGCACAAATTTTGGCTATTACTTTAAGTTAAAAAATAAGTGGTTAGGGCATCTTGTATTTTAAATACTTCATATCTAAATATTTAGGTGTTCTCATGATTTATTTTTTTTTTTGGCAAATGTTTTGATATCTGCAGGGAGACAACCTCTGGCTTCATGTGTTTTTTTAATGCTAGGCATCTTCAGTGATCTTCAACTTATTTCCTACTTCCATCAAGACCAGCTGCATCACTAAAGCCTGACTGAAGCCTCTAAAGATGTTAAATCAAAAGATATGGACATAAGAATTAATTAAAGGAATTGACTAAACTTTGGCTCTAAATATCCATGGCATTTAAATGAATAAAGGTGAACAAGGAGCCATGAGACTGTTCCTCTGCAGTCTGTCTGAGGTACTACAAGGATTCCTTCTTTATGAACCCATGCTATTTGAAACCAGCATTTTCCTCTACAGACTTTTCAGTCCTTTTCATAGAATCATAGAATCATAGGGTTGGAAGAGACCTCTGGAGATCATCGAGTCCAACCCCCCTGCCAGAGCAGGGTCACCTAGAGCAGGTTGCACAGGAACGCGTCCAGGTGGGTTCTGAATGTCTCCAGAGACGGAGACTCCACCACCTCTCTGGGCAGCCTGTGCCAGTGCTCTGCCACCCTCAAAGGAAAGAAGTTCCTCCTCATGTGTAGGTGGAACTTCCTATGCTCAAGTTTGTGCCCATTACCTCTTGTCCTGTTCCCGGGCACCACTGAAAAGAGCCTGGCCCCATCCTCCTGACATCCACCCTTTAAGTATTTATAAGTGTTGATAAGGTCCCCCCTCAGTTGTCTTTTTTCCAGACTGAAGAGACCCAAATCCCTCAGCCTTTCTTCGTAAGAGAGGTGTTCCAGTCCCCTAATCATCTTGGTAGCCCTTTGCTGCACCCTCTCCAGCAGTTCCCTGTCCCTCTTGAACCGGGGAGCCCAGAACTGGACACAGTACTCCAGGGGCGGCCTCACCAGGGCAGAGTAGAGGGGGAGGATGACCTCCCTCCACCTGCTGGCCACACTCTTCTTGATGCACCCCAGGATGCCATTGGCCTTCTTGGCCACAAGGGCACATTGCTGGCTCATGGTCATCCTGTTGTCCACCAGGACTCCCAGGTCTCTCTCAGCTGAGCTGCTCTCCAGCAGGTCAGCCCCCAACCTGTACTGGTGCATGAATAAGCTATTATTTCAGAATAAGCTATTATCAAAACTCCACAGCAGTTTTTCTTATCTTTTCCAAGACTTTTGCTGCAGGCATGCATGATTAATAGTGTCTTAACAAACAGCATTTAAAAGATGCACCAGTATATCCAATCAATAAGTCCTAAAATTAGACCATTACACCTCAACCATCTGGACAGTCTTACACAATTTAAAAACTAGCTTATTTCTGTGTAATTTAAAAAAATAATCTTAAGGAACTGAAGTTAAAGAAGAAATCATCCTGCTGTAAATTAAACTGAGAATCTTCACAAAGGGCTCTGTACAGTTCACATCAGTTTAAAAATCATACTTTTGATTAAACCCAAAGAGATTTTTTATGTGGACAAGGATTTTAGAAAGACCATCCAGATTTTGATTTTGGCACTATAGTATTTGTTTTCAAGTCTCATAAGCTTATATTGACCTAAATGTAACAGATGAAATGAGGGTTTAGTGCAGTTGATAAGAACATTTTAAAATCCCGGAACATTTCTATTTACTGGTGTTTCCAGTGCTTATAACCACTGTGAAATATAGGATGCAGTTATACAGCAGTCTGTTTCATCTATAAAGTTATTACAGTATTTATTTGCTATCCTAAGCAGATTAGGTAAAGGAGACAATTAGAATCCCTTGTACCACTGGAATCGTGAGTCTCTGTTTTCAGAATGTCTGGTCATACATAGGACTTGCATATACCTTACTACTTTACTATCAACTACTACCTATATGTATTTGACTTAACTAAACACATGTACATGCAACAATGCTAGAAAAATGTATGTACAGGTGCTTATAATAAGCAAATGATGTGAAACCCTTTGAAAATGAGTATCAGAGTAAGTGGAAAATGAGATACACGGTTTCCTCACTTACTTAAAGTGAATGTAATTTGGCAGGATCAGAAGCTTATTTGTAAACTGTACATAATAGCTTACTGCAGAAAAGGAAATACTTCAGTACTGTAAAGGGTGAGGTGACAAAAGGGACTCACCCTGTAAAGACGGAGGTTCAGAACATATAACACTAACACTTCACACAAACTCAGGGCATCCAGCAAAATCAAAGAGCTTGTCGGTGCTTGTCAGTTAGCACCACCCTGATGTCCCATTCATTTCACATAACATCCCAGAGAAGCTTTTTTGGGAACATAAGCATAAGCAGAAAACAGGCCAGGCAGCAGAGCAGCAACAGCTGTGGCAGCTGGATTCAGTATTGGGCTTAGATTCAATAGCAGGAATGAAAAACAGGCCAGAGCCAAATAGATAAATATATTTAAGCCCTAGTACCCATTCCTCACTGGGGACAGGACCGAAGGTGTGCAGCAATTAAAAAAGACTTTCGGCAGCTTGAACGAACTTCTTGGGACTGGGGAAGAAATGGCTGCAATGCCCAAATGGGCTCTGGGAGGTTTTTTTTTCCAAATGCCAATGGTTAAAAGTCGAGCTGCAAACTCAGCGCAGAAGAAAAACCAGCTCACATCAGCATAGCAGACTACAAATAAGATACACATTTAAACCTATATTCCCAGGCTTTTATCTAGCTTTACAGGAGCTACATAAGCTTACATGTATCTTACGTATTTGGATAATATACAGCTCAGCTAGTGTGAGACCAAACAGGATGTTACACAAAGGTGCCAAGACAGAACTGAAGTAGTTTTGTCCTCATTATTGTGTATAGCTTCGGTTGACTTAATTTGAATTTTTTTTTTAAAACACAAACTATCCTGAAAAATACCGATAAAACAAAGATATAGTTATCTGCAATATAATGAAAACCTTGGCGTCTTTTTTTTTTTTAAAAAAAACTTTTAGAGATTTTACCACAAAATTACAACAGCTGTTTGGAACCAGAAGGATTGCACTTCCCTATGGAGGAAGCAGAGCTCATGGAATTTTTTTCAGTGCGTGCAGCCTGACCACAGCTCAGTGCCTGGGCTCAGGCTTGGGCTCAGGCTCCCTCTCTCTCAGAAACCCTCAGTTGAGATTCAGCAACACAGTGAATTCTATTTCCACCTCAGTCAATCTTGTCTTTAAGGTTTGACCAGTTTACAAGTACAAATCCAAACAGAAACCTTGGATCTAGAATTATACAAGCCCAAATCCAGCACACCACGTGAACAAGAGTCAGGTCATTTTAACACATGGTTGCATTTTTCGCTAAGTAGGGTGACAATGTTTACCTTAATCATCAGAGGCACTTTCAGCAGCTGTAGCCAATATAACTTCTGTTCTCTGTCTCTTGCCCCTTCAATCACCCTTGGCCCCTGCTATGCCCTGCACCAAACCCTCTCCCTCCGCCCACTCTCAGCTTCACTGCCCTTACCACTGCAGCCTGGTCTTCACTAAGGAAAGGGCATGACGTTATTAAGTCAGACTGTAGTTTTCACATGAATTGGCAGGTTCGTACATTGTCTGTGGACTTTTTTTAGCTATTGCTCTTGGGGGATTAATAATAGTACTCAGTGGACACTCTAGAAATAAAGAAATAATAACAGTCACTGATAAAGGTGAAGAGGATTGCTAATTCTGATTATGGCAAACTGCTTCGACATTTTATTTTTGTGCTGAGGAAATTGGCTCCCATGGGACTGAATTAAGCCATTAATTTACCTCACACTGGCCATGCCAAGAGCCATCAGACAGTAATCCTTTCTAGGACCCACCAAACTATACTGGTATTCAATTGCAATGGGCAGCTACAAAATACCTTTCATGATCTGTTATTAGTAAGCTGGTGTACCAGCTCTAAAGACTGATCTTACTTTTATTGTTTAGTTTACAGCACTTAGCACCTACTACATTGTGTATCCAATCTTCCCTTGTGTAAGTAAATGAACACACATATACAGTCTACCAGACAGAATATGTATCCTATAAATTACTAATTAAATAATGAAAGCAGATGTAGCTAGCAACCCAAAAGAAAAATCATATTGAATCGAACGGGGGAGTAAACCAGTAAGTTTTGCAAAAATGCAGAATGGTTCTTCAGAATGTTCCACGATGCAAAAGAACTGGGATTTAATAGAAATTTATATCTTTCCCATAGTTTTATTTTCACCATGCTGTCAATCTTTATAGTAGAGCTGTGATTTTCTGTTGAAGGTTCAGAAAGGCTAGAGAAATATAATTGTTTCCTGTGGGACTTTTTCATAGCAGAATGTAGAATTTTTTATTGTCTGATGGTTTCCATGTATTTGAGATTCTGTTTTATTTGACTGAATCACCAGGAATGGAATTCATAGGTTGGGAGGCTGGAAGACAGACACAATAATACTTTGCATTTCTGTCTTTCATCTGAAGATCTGAAAGTATTTTACAAACATTAATGGATAAAATCTCACACTGCTGCTTTGAAAAAGGGAAGAATTTGGCTGAGGAAAACTGGGGCAGAGAAAGGCTAAATGGCATTATAAAGAAGAGGAAAACAGGCTAGAAGTAGAGATTCCTATTCAACGCTCTGTTTGCAGCTATAAAGCCATATGTCTTCTGAAACTACATGTAGATTCGTAAACAAAATATTGTGGAGTTTTTTCTAGTCAGGTGGTCCAGAAACAAAAGGTTACAAAAGCAAACCTGTAAAGATACTGTGTTTGCAGTTCCCTGAATTGATTATGTGAGGAAGGAGAAAAAAAAGGGGAGTGAGCAAGAAAGGGAAGGGATGAGAAGAAGCTTTGTCAAATTAAGAAATGGAGTTTTCTGTAAGGTATGGTAAGTTTGTTGTATGTCTATGCCTCTACAAATTTGAGAGCTTGTCAAAAAACAAGAGGATTGCAGCTCTTGAAAAACAAGTCCCTTTTTTAACTATTTAAGAAGCCAAAAGAGAGAACAAGTTTTCCTCCAGTTCCTTCCTCTGCCACTCAGCGCTGACCTGCAGGGAGCACTCCAGGGCGAAAAAAAGAGATCATAAACAGAGCTGTTTGGTCCTCAGCAGAGATTTTTTGGCCACGGGTGTGTCAGTAACAGTCAGGGTTGTGATTACTGTTATGAAAACACCTATTTAACAGGAACTGGACAGAAACCAGCAACTCATTTTGCCTTTACCTTCCTGAGCAGCCAGAGCAATGCCTCCCAGCCATTAGTGTTCTAGCCAGCTCTGTGAAAGCAATCTGGATATGTAAATCTCTAAATCTTATTTTCAGTCCCAGGTATTTTGGTAGATTCTCAAGCTCTAATTAAGTATGTGAAGTGGGAATGCTGCTGGTCCTTTTCCTCATGAAGACCCAGAAGAAAAGCTGTTCTCTGTTCTAATTCCAGTAGGAACACAGATGCTTTTCCACTTTTACGCTGTTGTCTTTTATTGTCTATTTTTTTACCATAGCATTTGACTTCTGAATTTCTAAAGTGTTGATTCTTTCTTTGGACACCTAGACAAAACCCTCTACCTACACAACCTATCTGTGAATTTGCAATGAAAAACTTTTTATTAGGATGGAATTATTTTCTCTTATTTTTCCTCGATGAAGCTTCACATCTACATGCTTCTTCACTCTTTATTTTACTCCTTCTGTTTTCTTTACTGGCCTCTTTCTCCCTGTTTTCAATCTCTTATCCTTTTTTCTACAGAGGAGCAAGAACCTCCATTTGCTTTCACCCCATGGTTTGCTTTCCATCCGTATTTCTCTGCAGCGGTTTTCTTCCACATTCTACTGCTTCCTTTTCCAGATCCTTTCCCTTCCTCATTGTCTCTTGTCACTTTTAAATTTTTTTTTCTCCCTTTTACTTCTTTTTTCTCTGTCCTCTTTGGCTGATATCTTCATTCTCTGTTCCTCCCTCATCCTTTCCTCCTTTCATGATCTCTAATAACCTTGAAGTCAACAGTTCTTTCTTCTTTCCTCCTCTTTGCTGTTTCTTTCCATTATCTCTTCTTTCATCACCCCTCTTGTCCTCCTGCTCTTTTCTCCCAGCTGATTTTGTCTTTCCCTTAGTCTGCATTGCTTGTGGTCCTCTCACATTGCTGAGATGACTGGGTACACATTGCATCCTTGTGCCAGGGGAGAAAACGCTGTGTTGTGAAACCTTAGAATTTCTTGGCTGCCAAGACACAACGAATCACTTTAAGTATCTTGCACTCTTTTACTTTCATTAAAGTCCTTGTAAGCTTTACCACTGGCTTCAAAAGGAGCAGAACCAGGCTAGCACTGGGCACTTCTGAAAATTGAATTCAGAGCTCATTTGAAGCTCATTTGAATTGGTTCAAGAGGCAACATAAACTCTGTGGGACAGGTATGCAGATAATGAATATTTCAGTGGATCTTGAGTCTATGGTTTCCTGTTCAAGGCTAAACCTATATTCTAGTCATCACAAATATACCTACAAAAGCATGTGAAGTCGGACCCTTATAAATATCAAAGGTTTGTAAAGATGCATTGTAAGACAAAAATAAAAAAGAAGTTAAATTTAGATTCATATGTTAATTATTTCCCAGTATTCAGCCTAACTAGGAGGAGTACTTAATCACACGAATTTAGTTTTAGCAAACGTGCTAAATATTACTTTTTCATATGTAAAATACTGCTAACATTTCTTATCAGAATGCTACTGACACAACAGGCCTCATTGGAGGTAACAGGAAAATGTAAAACCCCAAACCACAGCAGATATAAAGGAAGAGGATTTGAGGAAATAACAAGAGCCAGCAAAAAAAAAAAAAAGATTGTGGTGGAATGGCAAATGATCAAATTCAGAAAAATATTCTGTCTTGTCAGTTGCTTTTTGGCATTGGACCCAGTGCAGTTCCATCAGGAACGGGCAGGAGATCAGGGGATCCAGGCAAGCATCACTCCTGGTGGGGCATTACTGAGCCCTCTCAGAAGACATGGGGAGAAGTGCAGGTTGGAGATTGGAAAGAAGTGTAGAATGGAAGGATTTGCTGTTACCACTTTCACTGTACAGTCTTTCTGTCCATGAGGCAATGATGCCAAGCCTATGGAGCTAGTCCAGGCATGAGACTAAAATAATTTTGGCTCAGAGGCTTCATGGAGTAACTTCAGTCTCTTCTACCTCTGCTGAGAGATTGCTCCGTCTCTCTCTTTGCCTCTAGAAATCCCCAGCAATTGAATGGTTCTAAACTGGGAATGGCTGAGTGCATACTTTTCTCCTTAGGTAAAAATTAATTAATTCTCTGAATTTCTGCACGTACAATTTTTCTGTCCTTAGCTGCTGGTATTAACTATATTGCATTCCTGCATTTTTTGAACTTTGTGGGGGTGAGAAAGAACGTGATGTGTTTTTCAATTACACTGAAATCCATTTTCCAATAAGCAGACTAAAATGCATCATGCTGGCACTTAAAATATTGCTGTGCACTCGAATGCACGGATACACATGATGCGTTTAAATTAATTATATCACTTTAGGAAAAAAACATTCCTGTGCCTTCAGTAAGCACCTCTGCATGCTGCCTGTTCTGCTCGCAGTCAGGACTTCCCAGCAGCAAGTGCCATGACGTGCTGCCCACTGTTCTCACATCCAGCACCAGCATATACCGCCTAACATGCCAGTCGCCAAAGGCATGGTCTGTGCCTAATGTGAAATAGCTTCTGTGCACTACCCAGGGGGGGCTCCGTTCACAGAAGCTGCCAGGGGGAAGCTGTGAATCAGCTCCCTCCCTGGGCACCTTGCCCACGCTTTCTCTCCTGCCAGCATCGCCTGCCTTGGAGGCAGCACCGGCCAGCTGCAGATCCCCTCCCCGCAGCAGAGAGCACTTCCTGGCACCAGGGATGAATCAGTTCCAACATATGCAAATTCAAATGTTCATTTCCAAACACCTCAGCTTTTGGGAAAAAAAGCTTCATTTTGATAGTGAAGGAATAACATAAAACGATTGAAGCATGGAGAAAACTGCAGGAGAAGATAGCCTTAAGAGAGCATGCCTTACAGCTAGGAGCAAAGCGAGTTCTCTGTCTCCTAATAGCCTTGCTGCAAGCCTCTGCTTGAATAAAACAATCACAACCACATGGGCTTTTTTCAGTAATTTTGGGTAGACACATTTGTTTCTGAAGAAGAATGTCGTATTCCTGGTTGGTCTATTAAAAAGGGAACCACGAAACCTCTCAGGTCTATCTGCCACACAGCCACTGTACAGCAAGACTGGTCCAGTCAGGGTTTGCAAAACAGCCAGTGACTTGATTTCTCTTGCTCCCTGTATGTGAAAGTGGGTCCAAGAGAAGCACTTGAAGACAGAAGCACAGGTATAGCATTTTTGTATTCTTCACCTTAAAAGGAATTGTCAAAAGCTCTTCCAACTGGCCTAACTTTTCTGTTTCTGATGTACATAGACATTTTAGCACAAAATTAAATTAAAAGTAGGTCAAACGCTGAGTACTTTGAAAATGCACTCTTCAAAGTAGGGAAGTTTTCCCCTCATAAGAGATTTACATTGTGGTTAGGTCACTAGCCTGCTGGTTGCCTTGAACACCATAAAATTATCAGTAACATAATTCTTGAATTGTTGTTGCTTCTCTCTCTGTTGTTGCTTCTTCCATGCTCTGCTCTTTTGTCCTTTGTGTATCTTCTCCCAGGTGAAGCAATTACCAAAGGGTCTGGTGGGCACAGCAGTATGACCTTCAATCTGTCACTTACTGAGATTTCCCTGGAGGTTTAGGATGACTTAAAAATCTACAAATCTGGAAGACTCAAAACGGTCAGCACCTCCCCAGGAAATGCTGAGAAATGCTATCCGATTAGGACTGCTAAAAGCAGAGGAAACAAATTAGCAGCTTGCATATAGTCTGTGTCTTTAACAATCCACTAAAGTCATCCAGAAGAGAACGTCACAACCCAGCATTAGCAATTCCTTAGCTATTCTTTTTATCTGTTTTTCATTTGAACAGAGCTGTTCAACTTGTGCATGCACAAATACTTGATCAAGAGAAGGGCTCCAGAAAATCACAGCAACGGAGAGAGTTGGATCAAACGTAAGGGGGAAAAGAAAGGTTGAGTGGGAAGGATGGAAAGAATAAGAGCATGAAGAAAGTCCAATTTATATGTCCTCTTTCAAAATAGTATATCAAATATTAGAATGAAAGAGTAAGGCTACAGAATAGGTGGTAATATTTCTAGCCCCGTATAATTAAGAAAGAAGCAGGAGTCCTGCTTCTAATGGGTGCCCTTTCAGTCTAGCATTATGTCAAAGCCATAAATGGACAGGATTGTAAACACCTTTGAGGTATTTAGGAAATATATCATGGGCAGCATGAGGGCTCAGAGGTTTGAAAAAAACCCCCCATTAATATAATCCAAATTACAGAAAATATAATGGGCTGAAATTTTCTTCACTATTAATGGCTTGCTTCTTACTCTCCTGTTTCAAAAGAGCAATTAAAAAGATGATTTTCAGTGCACATTCAGAAAGGGAAGATAAAGTAAACATAGTAGTTTGGTGTAAAATGTGTTTAGGTGACTAATTGCATCTTAAGGCTGAGAGGTATGTCTTCTTCCATATGCAGTCACTGCACTGTGCCCATTAGCAACCTTGAGAAGTGCTATTGTACCATGAAGTTCCTATGCTGGATGGATTTTTAAATCTCTTCTGAATATATGTGTTTCTAACTGAAAACACGTGCCATCCAATAACAGAGACAGGTTAACATTTGGATAAAGGGAGCAAACTCTCAAGGGTTTTACTTTCCCAGACACATAAAGCTGAGATGCTACTTTCTATTTTTGGGGTGAAGAGTCAACAGCAAAAAAGTAAAATCCTTCAGTTTTTATTTCATGAAAACAAGCAGCTTTTTCCCTCTAGGCCTAAAAACATTTGTCAGAAGCCCAAGTGAAGAAATGTGAAAATACTGAGTGTGAATTATATCAGACTGTGAGAGGCAGTCTGGTCTAGTAAGAAGACTAATGAACAGTACAGCTAAGGGAAATCCAGCTTTGTTACTGATTTTCTGTGCAAGTTTATACTAATTTTTGAGCAAGTCTCAGACACGCGCTAATTTTTGGTGCGGTTACCTTAAGACTCATGCTGCACATACGCTGATTTTTAAGTATAACATCACCATTTACTTGAACTTACCTCAGGTCTGCAATCTTAAGCAAGACTTAATTAATACCGAAGGAAAAAGTTCTTACGGCGAGTCCAGTCAAGAACCTATCTGCAAGGAGGACGAGTTGGGCATGACCACAGCTATGCCCACTCCTAGAAGTGCTCCATCCTACTTACTGCCTTGAGGCAGTCTCAGATGGTAGACAGTGGACAGAGAAATCACCCCTAATGAAGTAACGCTTAGGAGGGCACAATATTTTTAGTATTCTTCCCAGCGCTCTGAGAATTACAAACACTAAGCTGCAAGTTTGCATTGCTGCAAGATGTTGCAGGATGGTTATGGGCCTGAAGCACTTGATATACAAGGCTGAGAGAGCTGGCTTGTTCATTCTTATGAAGAAAAGTGTAAGAAACAATCTTGTTGATGTCTACGAATACTTAACAGGATGGTGTGGTGAAGGCATAGCAAAAGTTTTCTCAGAGCTGCACATCTCAAGAAAGAGAGGCAATGGGGACAAGGTTCAGCATGGGAAAGCCCAATTCATTATAAAGGCAAAAAAAATTACCTTCAGGCTGGTCAAACAGTGGAACGAGTTGTGGGAACTCTAACCTTAGGGATACTAAAAACTTGACTGAACAAGGTCCTGAGTGACCTGCTCCAACTGGACTTGGTCTGAGCAGGAGTTCGGGCATTTGGAGGTCCCTGCCTACATGGTCTTATAATTCTGTAATACGTCTTAAAAGCTGTATCAGAGACCATACCGTTTGGCCTCCTAGGGACAGTACAGATGCAACCTTTCCTTAGAGGCTCATTTCCAGAAAGATCAAGCACCTATCATTCTTCTTGACTGCCGTCCCTTCTTGACAGTTCAAGTCCAACCATCAGCCAATTTCTTTGTATAGTTGTATATATTCAAAATATTTGTATATTTCTTTGTATTTGTATATATTCTTTTCAACATTTGAAAATGATGACTTTAAAGTCCAGTTTGCAGAGCTAATGAACGCTCAGAAATTCTCAGTAAGGTAGATAAAGTGGATCACACCAAACGTCCTGATCAGTGAGAGGGACTGTGTGCCTGAGATAATACTCCCAGTTTCTACTCCAGGCATCCATCTGCCTCTGCTTCAGTGCTTCCCATCCCTCCTGAAAGGATGCTGCAGCCGTCTGGGTAGCACTAAAAGAAACAATGGAGCTTTTAGTACGGTATTCAATAACCTGAAATTGGTGCCATCTCACCCTAACCTGTCAGGCTGTATGAGGCAGTTCGCACATTATGTGAACAAAGGAGACATCCCTTCAGTGAGGGCAGGAAGCTCTGATAAGCCCATTAAAACTGTTCCAAACTAAACTATTCCTTCTCGTGCTGTAATCTGAGTCTGTATTGAACAGTACTTAAGTAATAATTCCAGCTCCATAAGACTGTTCCAAGTTATCATTAGGTAGAGCACTTGAAAATGAATTGTGCTTTTTATTGTCACGGGATATGCTCTGGTGTCTTTTCTTACTTTGGCCCTCCTTACTTTCTCCTTAAAGTTAACAAAGGCAGAAAGCTCACGCTTTTCTACAATTTCGCCTTTTGCAACTCCCATAAGATTAGGCAGTGCAAGCTTGGTTTACACCGTGAACATTTCATGAAAGAGCCACTTTAATTTTGCAGTCTAATAGCTGCAGGAATAGTTTCCAAAACAGCTGCGAAGAGCGCTGGAGAGGTCGGAGGTTACAAACAGGGATAAATGGCTGTGCAGCACAATGGCAGGGTGCAACTACACACTGCAGCGTAGAAAACAGCTTGCTCGCCCAGAAACACCGTGCTTGCGGTTGGGACTGCAGGCAGAGAGAGAAAGCGCTCATGCTCCATTATATCTTAGGGCTCAGAGCTCTCAGGCACTGCAAAATTAGAAAAGCAGCCTTGAGTGAGAGGCTAACAACTCACGTCTTACATGATTTTTTACAAGAAAAAGGTTTCCCTCTGTTTTCCTAAAGCAATACACTTATTTTCCAAAATCACTTCTTGGTTTTGTGTGCTCATAGCCAAATAACCCTGAGCATCTACTTACTGCTCCTTACTCTGATTTCTAATTCACTTCATTAGCATTGATACAGATCTCATCTAAACAAACACTGATGAATACTTTTCTTTTTCCAGGCTGGCGAAGAAGAACCGTAATTTTCTATTTTCAGAGTGAATTTTTACATCCTGTATTCAAACTCTGACAAAATATTTTTTAAAAATCACTGTCCTCACAAACCTTCCTGCTAATTAAGTGCTTCCTGATGAGGATTTGGGAGAACAATATGCAAGGCAGGAACACAGCTGAAACGCATATTCTCTGTTTTGATTAGCTCAGAGGTTGGGATCTTCAGCTATACACAACATGGAAGAAGAAGAGGATCTGATTAACCTCTGGGCATGAACCAGGAGCAGGCAGAACTCCAGCCTTAACACCCATTCAGCCATAGAAAACCCACTAATTCCAAGATGAATCTTGGAATTCCATCTCAGGAAGGTCAAAAGAAAGACTGTGGAACAGGTTACCGATCAAACTACATCTTACAGAAATGTCTCCCATAGGTTGCCACCTCCCAGTACTCATTGCTGTGGACCGTATCTCTTGCACAGAATTTAATCTATTAGCAGTGTCTTTAGAAACTGCCATATTTCCCTTTTTCACTGTGAAGGAAATTGATAAGAAAAAAATATCCTTTGGCTACATATCTTATTCATTACATTTACCTTTGAATGGAAAGTATTTTCATTGACATGAGCACACACGAAAAAAAAGTTTTTCTTAGCCTTAAAGACAATCTCACTACCTTGAAATAACAGCTTTTAAACTTTAAGATGGAATAAAATTATTATTGAGACTTTATGTGAAGATATAAAACCCATTTGGTCTGTTGTACATTAACATTCACAAGAATTTTTGCAAAAATTGGAGATACGTGGTCCTGACCTATTTACTTATTACCCATTTTGAATCAGTAGCATTTACTCTGGGTTCAGTAGAGTTAATACCAAAATTTGTAAAAATTGAATTAAAATCAGGTAAACTATGGTTAAAACATTGGATTCTGGATACAAGTTTTGCGTATAAACTGGTAGACAATTACCACTCATCGGCATTAAATATTACTTATTTTTAATTTACACGGGTTTGTTGTATTAAATAGAAGTCAAACAAAAGTTACAGAACTTCCTTGGTAATATTTGACTAATTAATACCTTAAAAATAAATTTTTTTTGGTAAAACAAGTCATGGTAGGACTCTGTCTACGACAGTATCAACCTCAAACCGGTTTTGTCAAGTGTAAGGAGTGCAAATTCTGGGCATAGGCTTATGCATGGAATTTGGCCTTGTAATGTTGTTCTCACTCCTTTAAAAACATGCTGCTCATGGAAAGCTTTTCACACTTACAGAACATAATTTCAGATCCAAAGCCAGTTAAAGATGGTGGTAGGTTTTCCATTGACTTAAAAGGACTTTGGATCAGGTCTCAGGGAAGACTTAGAACCATTGAAGGTCTTTTTATGTGAATTGGAGTGTTGAGGATTAAAATTTAGCTGGTTTAAAACAAACAAACAAACAAGCAAACAAAATTTCTTAATAATTCCATTCTTCCAGATTCACACTGAAGTCACAACAGGTGTATCGGGTGTTATTCAAGAAGGCGGCCCTTGCCCCTCCTCCATTACACCTATACTTATGGAACATACTTACGCTTTCCTGACAGAAGTTTCTTGATTAGTGCATCAGAGGAAAACAAATCACCACCTACAATGGTTCCTGGAGAAGCCTTGAGAAGAAACCCATAATCTATCATTTTCTTCAATTATTCAGTTCTTTTCATATCAATTTTTATGATTTCCCTTCTATTTTTCCCCATAATTTCTTTATAACTCTTATTCATGGGGAACAAAACCAGCGATTTATCTCTGCAGTGTCCAGCATACCCAACATTTGCAGCTTTTAAATTCAAACTTATTTGTGAAATACACAGAACTTAAAATGGCAGATACTGAATTTACTCATTTAAAGAATACCCTGGTATTTAAAGTAAAAATACACAAATATTTGTAAGAAATAACCACGATGGTTTTTCGTTTTTATATCTGTTGTCTGGTATGTCTAACTCATGGCTGAATTATAGATTCAGATCATATAGTCAAAAACTAAATTGTATGTTGTTTACCTATTAAACTCTGACTTCAGCACCCAGTAGATTGCATTTAACAGAGGGTCATTTTAGTTCTTTCAGCTATCATCAGTTTACACAAGCAAACAAAAAATCCACAAGCTCATAGTTTTACAGGCAAAGTAAGTTGTGATTTCCTACTAAGTCTGCTTTAACGTGCTTTTTGTGTGGATTATGCATTCAAGAAAAGTGCCAGACTCACTGGCCTGGAAAAAATAGTTCTCTACCTGTAAAAAAGAAAAAAAAAGAAAGAAAGAAAATAAAAGAAAGACTATGGCTTGGTTTTCTTATAAACTACGTCTGCATGATTTGATTCCTTTCCTACTTAGTACAGAAGAAAAGTGCTCCAGTATCTAATCCCTTTTGAATAAATTATATTTATAGCTCTTTTAAGCTGATCATATGCTTTCATAATGATGTCCCCATTAATTTGCAGTATGAAAATTTGGAAACTAGATTCCGTTCATCTCCGTGTACTGTTAACTCTGAAGCCTGAAGATGGCGTTTTAAATAGCACTCTGATTGATTACTTTACAGCTGATCGTTTTAATGAAACTATGTAAATAGTATAATTCTGGAACTGCATCTCAAATATAATTTATTTAGATTTAATTTTTTCAAGGGTCTGTCTTTTTTTCCTTTTTACCACAGTCCAAAAATTAATAGATAACAACAGTAATGTACTTATACTGTAGTCCTCCTCTGCCTCTTTTTTACTGCAGAAAACAGATACTGCTGGAGCTGAGTGCAGTGTAAGCACAGTCAAGCATACAAAAATAATTAACGATGGCCAGTGTTAAAACACTCCTCAAAATCTAAGGTTGTGTCACACAGTGTACATCAAATGAGCCCATGCTGAAAGAGCACAATGTCGTTATCTGTAGAAGGAGAGAAACCAGCAGACTTTGAAGCAGTGGAAATTCTGTGTGTGTTAGGGTAGAAGAGCAGTTTTTACATGCAGATGAGCAAATGTCAATTTCACTTACTGGGAATACAAAAAATATTGTAAAAGAAGATTATGATGAGGTGTTTATGAGGGATATGGGATATTTCAGAGATATAAAACATTGATATAGATACTACAGTGCTGCAAGAAATGTGTGCCACATAAAGTCCCAATAGCACTGAGATAAAAATAAAGGGGTGAACTTAACAAAATCAGATGTTACTGTGCAGATACAGACACCAAGTAATCGAGTTAGCAATTGGCCATTCTAAGAAACCAAACAATGCAAGGAGTTTTTTAACTTCAAAAGATTTAAATAAGGCAATCAAACATGAATGCTAACCCAAGAGAACAGCTGAGGGCATCTGCCCAGATCATCACTGTTGTATCTTAGCATAACTCCACCGAAGGCAATGGAGCTATGCTAATTTACACCAACTGAGGATCCAGACAATCAAGTTTAGGACTTCGAGTGACAAAATTACTTTTATTTTGGGGTATATATTAAAGGGTTTTGGCAAGTCTGACCAAACACAGAAAGTGCGAAACACTGCACTTTTAATTTGCCTTTTAGCAACTGTATAGTTGATGCAACTTCCCATGGGGATTGCCTCAGCACTTGGGATATACCACAGCATCATGTTGCAGATCTTTGCGGATCTGGATGGAATGAGCAATTGGTTATGATCTGTTGATTTGAAGCAAAAATGATCAACATCACAATGGGAGTTTGCACAATAACCAAATTGTGCCAAAGAAAAGACCCTTGAATTGAACACGAGCAAATGCCAGGCTGAATGAGATTAATTATGTAGGACACATTCAATGACAAAGAAGTATGACCAAACCCAAGGAAGGCAGAGGCAACTGTACAAATGGAAAGACTCCAAGACGGGAAGGCCTTAGAGAGATTCATTGGGCATGTTAACATCACTAAGCAAATTCATTGATCATTAATCACAATTAAGTGCTCCTCTCAGAATAGCTGCTTAGGGACTGCACAGAATGGCACTGGAATGACTGACAAGAGGAATTTTTTGAAAATTAAAATGAACTTTCAAATAAACATTCACACTGAAATATTTGGTGATTAGTGAAGAGCTTAGGAACTAAGCTAAGTTGTTACTGCAGACACTGAATTCCACTTTCAAAGTTAGGCATATGGAAGGATGCCCAGCACTTACATTCCTTCTGAAAACAAAGTTTACACTCTTAAGTCACACAGGTTGCTTTGAAAAAATTACTCTAATTCAGTGATTGTTCATCTGAATTGAGACTATTTTGGGTGATAACTAAGTGGCAAATGGTTTTAAATACTGATTGAAATCCAAACAGTAAAAAAGTACAGCTATCAATATCTTCTGTTTCAAATAATTAAGTATGTAAAGAAAGAGGCCATAAACTATTCGGGTATTGTAGATGCCACTGTGCAAATGAAGCCTCTAATTTCAGAGCATTTTGTGGTATTGAAAACTTACTAAGGCCCTGATTCTGCAAGGTGCTTCATGCAAACATTTTTGTGCCTGCATGGAACATTTCACAGCATCAGAGGTACTGATATGCAGATGGAGCTTTTTGGGGGGTACATGCTTTTAAGACTACCTCTCAGTAATGAAAACAATGATGAAGGGTCTCATGTAAACAGAACTCAAGTATTTTCCATTTTAGAGACAAAAGTTGACAAACTTAAGTGAGAATAATGGAATGACTCAACCTTACCAGAGTCTGAATGAGTTATTCTAACAAAAAAAAAGCCCAGCCACTTCCATATGTAAAACTTATTGCGACTACAGAGATGAGGTTGCTGCAGATGATGGGTTTCTATACAAAGGACATTATCATAACACCACACGACATGAGGTTGGAAATGCTAGGTATAACCTACAGTGCCCATTTGAGTATTGAGAAGTGCAGGAACAGAGCCCAAGGTGTTCTGTTCTGGCCAGGCATGCATGCTGCCATCAAAGATAAGGTATCCAAGTGGAAATCTGCAATAAATACAGGAAACAAAAATGCAAAAAAAACCCACTGAAACCACATGAGATTCCTAATTTCACTTGGCCCAAGGATCTAGTCGAACAAAACGGGAAAGATTATTCCTTATAGGTGAACTAATATTGGGGATCTATGTTCCTTGGTTTTGTTTTTAATAATTTAAATTAGACTTGCGCGCTAATTTGCAATTTAATAACACATTAAAAACCGCAGTTTGTTTTACCATAATTTTGCAGATAAGTTAATAAAACACTATAATTTACAAATGACTCACTCTAGCAATTTTTAACATTACTCCAAATACATCACGTCTGGTCCCTGTAATCATATTTTCTATATAAAAGTTAACTAAAACATCAAGGAACTTAAAAAACTATTTGCAGATTCAAAGGATACATACTTAGCATCAAAGGAGTATTTCAATATAACACAAGATTACTTACTAGGCTTAACAACCCCAGTATTCAAGAAAAACGGAAATGACAACTTCTGTTAAGTTTCCCATGTAGGGAAAAAAAAAAAAAAGGACAAACAACAGGGTAAAAAGTGCTAATAAGAATGGAAATGGTTATTCCTTTTGCAACAAAGAGTAATTTTCTAAGAGAAAAGTGAGTGAAAACTATATAATGGGTCATAGTCTTACTGAGTTCTTATAGGAGGACAGATGTAATCTCAGCAGGAAAAGGGAACAGAAAGGAAGGCAAGGCAAGGCAAGGCAAGGGATAATAATCCTGTGCAGATGAAGCAACAAATGTACACCCAGGAACTGAACATCAGAACCATCTCAAGTAGCAAACGCAGGATGTAGGTGGAGAAATCACTTCAGCAGCTAAACAGATCTCTGCAGAAATAATTGGTTTGAGTGCAAAAAGTGACTGTACATCGGGAGAGCTATCCAGGTATAAGAGGATAGGTACCGATCAATGTCCAAGAATAATATGGTTACCTGTCTAAAGAGGGGAATGTTTCTGTGGTGTTTTACTAATGTATCCTATTAAATTTTGTTTCTGCATTTTAATTTTGTATTGGAGAAGGCCTATTTTTTGCAAGATCATTAAAGCAAGGAAGAAAATATTACTTTTTTCCAGTAATATTTTATTTTATATATTCATCAGAATAAATACAACACAGGCTTCTCCATTTCTGCGAGGATATCCCTTCTCAGTTGCTAGTTCTTGCTGAGCAAATTGGAGTAAAACTACACCAATAAAAAGTGAATATTAGAGACTATTCTAACATGGAAGAGTTTCCCTAGAAGTATGAGCTAAGGATATCCTTCTATCCAGAAAAAAATGTACTACATGGAGTTGTTCTTCCTAGAAGAGTTGTGGTTAACAGGGAAAGCTTCAGAGCTTTCCATCTGAACTGAATGGAAGACACTACTAAGATGACACATCTGAGAATATAGAGACAAGGACAGAAGGAAGATAAGAGAAAGGGCAGAAGATGACCACCAGGAATATGGAAATTAGGGCAAGTGACATGGAAAGAAGGTGGCACAGAAATTCCAACTCTTACTTCATTGCGGAGAAAGTGCAAAAATAGATCAAGCTCCTCACTTTGAGTTAAGAAGAGATGTGGAAAAGAAAAGCTCTCAGGCTTCGTTGTAGAGAGGGCAATGAGACTGTACTCCTCCCCATAAGTGCCATAGGGAATACCAAATAACGTCCACCACAGGGAACACTGACATGCAAAATCTACATAGAGACACAAGCGCTTTGGGACTGAAGGACTGGGCATATTACAATAGTATCAGATAAGTATCCACACTTGTAGGCACCTGGTTGAACTGCAAATCTTTCTGAGGTTCAGATTCTTTAATATAAGCACTAATGGGATTTTCTGGCAGAAAACTGACCCAAGGGACAAGGGTAAATGTTAATACTTTGATAATCAGTTCCATAGTAGACCAAGCTAACACTTAGTTAACCATGGCCTTTGAAAAAGGGTGATTATTTTTACACTAAATAGAACTAAGTTTGTAATTTTTGGGAATCTCTGGTACCCAGGTTTTCCGGATCCCATGTTGTCAGTACACCGAGTAGAAATGTTCTCAATCAGTATGCTGCATTTTGGCCGGGATTGGTTTACTGATGATCATAGAATCATAGAATTGCTGAGGTTGGAAGGGAGCTTTAAGATCATCAAGTCCAACCTTTAACCTACCCTGACAAAAGCCACTTCTAAACCATGTCCCTAAGTGCCCCATCTACCCTTTTTTTAAACACCTCCAGGGATGGTGAATCCACCACCTCCCTGGGCAGCCTATTCCAATGTTTAATAACCCTTTCAGTGAAAAAATGTTTCCTGATATCCAGTCTAAACCTCCCCTGACATAACTTGAACCCGTTCCCTCTTGTCCTATCACTTGTCACCAGGGAGAAGAGGTCAGCCCCCATATCTATACAACCTCCTTTCAGGTCGCTGTAGAGGGTGATAAGGTCTCCCCTCAGCCTCCTCTTCTCCAGGCTAAACAACCCCAGCTCCCTCAGTCATTCCTCATAAGGTTTGTCCTCCAGACCCCTCACCAGCTTTGTAGCCCTTCTCTGGACACGCTCCAACACCTCAATGTCCCTCTTGTAGCGAGGGGCCCAAAACTGAACGCAGTACTCGAGGTGGGGCCTCACCAGTGCCGAGTACAGGGGGATGATCACTTCCCTAGTCTGGCTCACCACACTGTTCCTGATACCGGCCAGGATGCTGTTGGCCTTCTTGGCCACCTGGGCACACTGCTGGCTCATATTCAGCCGCCTGTCAACCAACACCCCCAGGTCCTTTTCTGCCGGGCTGCTTTTGAGCCGCTCTGCCCCAATCCTGTCGCGCTGCATGGGGTTGTCTGTGCACATCAAAATGTGTCCTTTTAAAAACAAAAATTAAGTTTAGGGGGTTTTTAATTTTATTTTGAATAAGATTAAAAGTGCTTCAAAATGTTGCTTTTTTATAGTGTTTATAATTCTACAATGGGATTACAGTTTTGTAGTATCTGTAACTGTTAGAAAAACCTCCTATGAGAAGGAGTAAATAAGGGAAACTGATAAAGAAAAGCCCCTGGGTAAGATTAAACTGGATTTAACTTATGAATATTTTAATATTGGTAGATGTCACTGGGTGGGCTGTTAATTGCTTTCCCATCATAGCTAAGTTTACTCATCAATACAGTGTCCCTAGGTCCTTTAAAAATTAGTTGCTTTTCACAAGTACTATAACCCAAATCTTAATGCTGGAGAAGTTTGGATTCTTGCCAGATATTAATTTCTTCAGAGACCCTTAAAGCTGTTGACCTCTTTTTTTTTTTTTTTTTGCCAGCAGCAGTAACTGAGAATTAAAGCTGAAGAAATTCTGTTATTTGGAGACCATTGACAAGGCTGCGTAACCGCTTTGGTCTGCTGATGAACTATGCATAAAGACTCTCGTGTTTCCACTTGAGCTTTGGGTGAAAGTGGAGAATTGTACAATCTGCACAGTAAACCTGAGCAAGAAGCCTTACAGAAGAGAAGCATGGGTGGTAAGCAATAATTAGGCTGACCCTGGAACAATTTAATTGAAAGCTGCGACATTGTTATTCTAGGAGCCAGGAAATGTGGCTGATGGAATTTATGGAGCCACAGCTACCAAAAGGCAACACAGTGAGCATAATTGTTAAGCAAAATAAACTTTTATCTAATTTTTCAGATTCTCATATTATTTTGTTCAGGAATATTATCTGAATTACATTCTTCATGAATATTATTTGAATTGTATGCTACTTTTTATTTCAGTTGGGGCTGAACCGGAATCAGCGTGTTAGCAAGACTCCAGTTAGGAAGCTGCATTATACATAGCTTGTGTGTGTTCCACAATGCACAGAAGCAGATCGCGGATTGGTAAAATATGATATAAAGGCTTTACCAGCACATATGCGATATTTGTTACATAAGCAATGCATGGCAAAGCCATAAAAGTATGAAATCTTTCCAAACTATGCAGTCCAAAAATACAATCCCTATGCTGCACCATCAATTCCTCTGTCGCGCTCTCAATTGTTCTCTGTACCTCGTGCATTAGAAAATTATTTGCCAGAAACTTTACAGTGGTTGAAATCTTTATGGATGACTGGAGACAATCACATTGAAAACCAGAACAAGGGAGAAGAGATGAAGAAGAGATGGGAAGGGTACAGACTGAAAGAGACAGGACAGAAGGGTTCTCAGCTTGGGATACGGGCAAAAAATCTGTATACATTTCTCTCTACAGCCTGGGGCAGGAGCCAAGGTTACTGATTCTCACTACTCTTCTGCTGTCAGCAAATATGTATGAAACACACCAGCAATGTTCCCCACCTCCTTCTGGTGCCAGTACATGCAGAGTGTTATACCTTCTACTGCTCTTTGCTACCACAGTAGTTCAGGTGACCTATATAGCAGATATCAAAAGTTCCCGTGGTGGCTGGTGGCCTCACAGAGAGCCAGTAGGATCCCACATGATGGAATTTCTGCTTCTTTTCAGCTTGCTCTTTTAAAAAGCAAGGAAATTATACCCCCAAAACTCACACGCAGAAATATAACAGATGCAAACTAAGTACTTCACAGTTTAAAAATTCCAAAATCAAAATCACTTCTGTAGCTTTGGTTTAGATATTTCGTGCATATGCATTATCATTTACATGATCACATCTTCTTCCATGTTAGGCAGAGAACAAGAGCATAAATGAGAGCTCTATAAAGGACGCCACCACTCATAGGACTCCTACTTCCCTGCTTTCAAATATATGTGAGAAATGTGAAGATGCTTTATTTCTCTCTGTACCAATTTCAGTAGGATGGCTAAGAGGTAGAAGACAATAAAAATATAAATATGACGGAGGCAGGAGATGGACTGATTAGACGAGGAGCTTGAGATAGGGAGCAATGTAGGAAAAACAATGAAGGAAAACAGGATGGAGTGAATGGACCAAGCAGAAGCTGGGACTGATCAGAGTTTGGGGGGAGGAGAGAGGAGAGTCCCATGGCTGTTCTGGATCACTGGACTCTCTTCTGCTTTTTCTGTAGAGTTCATCCCTTTCCACAAATGGTCAATCACTCATCGTGTAGAACTGCTGAATGCCCACAGCTCCAAGCGAATTCAATGGCTAGTTGGCTTTGAACATACACAGTTCTCTACAATGTGAAGAACTCTGACAAAGCACATCCTAGAAGTCTCAAAACGGAGCAGTCAAAATTATATGCTTAAGTTTTCTGGCTTTAAAATGGGGATAATACCAACCTTGATTAGCTTCAGTGTGGATGAAAATTAATTAATTAATTTATAACCAAGATAAATTAATTAGGAAACACTCAGATGCAATGGTAGTGACAAATACGTGAGTGAATTAGTTACATACTGAAAGTACAGCCTGAGAGAAGTGCAGTGAATAGCAGGCAGGGCCACACACGGGATAATGAGGAAAACAGAAGAAATTCATTAGTTGCTTATGTAGTGATTACTGTCTGCCCTGTGCAATGAATCACTTTGTTACCCTATGGAAAAATATGTGATCAGAAAATGAAGGATTGCCTTGTAATGAAAATGCAAGAGAGAACTGAGTTAGGTTAGCCTGCTTAAAATTCTGGCATTTCCTAACTTCTGAGTTCTCTAAACAGTTGCTATGTGTTCAACAGGTATGCAAAATGAATCATTTATGCTACATTCTAATTAAATAATAGCTGCTAAACCTAAAAATGTAACTTTAAATATGACTTAATCTTGTTTTCTTTGCTTAGGCAAAACTTGAGATAGGTAGAGAGAATGGCATGAGACAGGAATGGAGTCTCAAGTTTAAGTGATTTTTTATTTCTTCCTCATCTCTCTTAGGTAGGCTTGACTGCATATGCTTGAGAAAGGCAGAGGAGATGGGATAATTCAGGAATACTTTCCTAACACAGGTGGAAATGTTATAAAGGGTTAAAGCAGCAATGGATGTGCTTAAAGTATTAATCATGCTGCCCCAAGAGTCTTCTCTGTGTTTTGTTTATGTAATTACAGTTCCTCAAACATCTACCACTTGACCCATCGCAAACCAAAATCCAGGTCTGAATCTGAGTTTCTCTGGGGTTATATGCCCATGTCTTACTCTGCTTAGACTTACATGTTTTCTCCGATCTCATTTATACCCCTTCCCCTTGCATATCACGTAGCCTTCTAGGAGCAGATACACCATCATGATCTAAACTGATCATGATCATTATTTTTGATTCGGTGGGTGGGAAATAAATTCTAAATTTTATACATATTTTTTGCATCTAGTGACTAGATTAGCTAAGACTAGAGAGCAATATTACTTCAGCAGCTTCCTTGTGCTTGCTTTCTTATCTTTCCTATGCTTTACATCAAGGTTTGTTTTTTTCATCAAGGTAGGTACTGAACTCCAGAAATGCTTTGTAAGGCACTCGTGTGGTAAAGACAGAATACTGCTTAGCATGGCGGCATAAGCTATCCATTCATACCTTCCCTGCCCAATTTTTCCGTATTACTTGTGAACGTCTTTCCATGTTAACCATAGTACCAACTCAGGAGTACCACTATCTCATAGCACTAACAAATGCTACAGTTCTTCCACACACAGAGTTGCAGTCGAGCATACAGTGCAAGAAGACAGATCAAAGCTAAGTCTCATGATTCTCTGACTTTGATTGCTCACAATTGTCACTCCAAAAAACCGAAAGGAATTGTAAAGAACGCATTTTAAGTAGGGGAATAACTAAGTCAACACTAAAAAACCATAGTCAAATGAGAAAATGCATTAAGCTGATAACAGTGATATAAACCTGGGGAAAATTATGCAAGTATTAGGGATAAACAAATTGTCTTCTCTCCGATCTGCGTCTGAGAAATTACAGCACTCTACTGGTTGTGTAATCAGAAGTATTCCATCAGTCTAATCGCATGAGAGTTTTCTGTTCTAACTAATAAAAACTCAAATGTTCAGAAAAAAAATGGATAGGAATTGAAACATTTAGATGAAATTCCAGAAGTTCTGAATTTTGTCCATCCCTATCACCTAATGAATACACAAAAGGAAATACTACATCAACAGACTTATGTATAGAACCAGCCTGTACGGAATTTCTAGAGATTTCAGCACATGTTCCAAGCAGGATCAATCCCTTCTGCAGCACCTCTCCAGGCAGTGTTTCTAATTTCTGATACGACTATACACAATTTGCAGTCAAATAAATATTTATAAAGAAAATATTTGTTCTTTATATCTTACTTGAGTTCTTGTGAGCTTGTGGCCAGCATACTTCGAATGCTTTTGTCAGCCAAGGGACAGCCAGATAAACTGTAAGACATGGCAGGACATACAAGTAAGTTAATCTACTTATTAACTGAACACTCCCAAACAAACACAACATAAAAATTAAAAAGTAAAAGTTTGTAATGCAGAAAAGCGATGGGGCAAGTGCTGTAATATTGAATTTTGTAATATAGTTAACCCTCTGAATATATTTAGGTATCAACATTACTTCCAAAATGACATACCGTAAATGTTCTTTTTTGTTTGTTTGTTTCTCTAGGAACTAGTAAAATGTAACAAAAAATATTTGAGATTCCTGGGTTAACTACTTAAATGCTTAAGAATACTTTGGAAATTTTAGTAATCTATTTAAAAATAAAAGACGTTTATACAACACACAAATTAGCATGCTTTTAAGATCAACATATATTACTCAAAGGGTTAACACATAGTTCAACGTTTTACTTTGACAGCATTGTTGAGGTAAGCTGAAAACAATAAATTGAAAAGACAGAATCCACCATGAAAAAAATGAAGTCACACCTTCTATGTGAGGCGTAATTACCAGTCACATGACCACTCCCATCACACCCTGGTGTTGGACATCTGCCACCAAACAAAAACAAAAACAGCCAAAATAGTAAGTATGTTTAAAAAAAAAACTTTTAAAAGTTTCATTGTTTCCAGTTTAGCTGCAATGACTGCAAGGGGTTTTAAGCATCCTAATCGAAAAGCTGCAAAATGAACAGGTTTAAATGAAAATGGCGTCTCAATACAATATAGCATCATTAAGAACAAGCAAATACACATTAGCTTATCACTTTACTTAACTGGCAGTTTGAAACATTTATATGCTGCAAATGTTGCATGCTCATACTGCAAGGCGTATATGTACTTGTTTGTTTAAAAAAAGACAAAGAGAGAAAAGGTTAAAAGGAGAAAAATAATTTCACCTCACATTATGCTTACGTTATTAAATCCTTTTTGCTCTCTTTGCATTGAGGGTATTTGGGTTTAGGACTTGGGATTGTTACTTCACCAGGATACCTTCTTTCTTCAAGCGCCTCTTGGAAAGGATCCAAATCTTCTGGCTACAGGCAAATATATAAGCATTAGTTTCCAGTAGATGAGGCTACAACTTACACAAAATAATGCAAAGCAGAGTCATCAGATGCTATCTCCATTTTTACCCTATTTTGCCAGAGAAAATTAATGAAATTATTTTATATTCCTTCACTTACTAAACCTTTAGATAATACTTGGATATTTTAATGAAGACTTCACCATATGTGGTATATATAGGTTATTTAATTAGGAAAGGAAAAAAAAAGGGCAAAACACAGCTTTTCTTATAGCTGTCATGTTATTTTGTTTTAAAAGAATCAGTATTCTTTTCTAAAGTCACCGCAAAACAGAGGCAAGGGAAAAAATTACTAAATAAAGTATCTTATGCATCAAAAAAGCTGCCTTAAATAACATTTTAACTGTTTAGAACATCTCAAAGAAGAAACAGGAGCAATTTCAACATCTGCACACAGAATCTCAATCTGGGGCAAACCTCAGTGGATCTGTCTGGCAAAATATAATTATATAATTTATAATTAACGTTACTGATGCATTCAGAAATCCAAAATCATCTATTTCAGGAACGAAGTGAGCAAGTGCATTGATTTCGCTATTCCTGCAGATGGTGCTATGAACACCACAGTAGAAATAGGAAGTTCTGCTTACTCTGAAAAAAATATGCTATACGCTCTGCTTTACCTCACATTTCCTTGATAGTGACAGATTTCCTCCTAACTGCAGTGAAATTAATAGCAAAACTGTAATTAACACCAGAGCTAGAATGCATTCAGTGTATGTAGTGAAAATGCCACTTTGTTATATGTTTCAAAGTTACTGGAAATAGTTTTATGTTTTAATTAAAATTGGCAAGAAATGTGCTACACACAAATGATTAGCCTAATTTTCTGTTATAAACCAAGAAAAAACAGAGAATAATCTCTGTAATTCTCCAAACGGCTAAACTGCATTGAGTGCAGCATCGTAAACTACCCAGTGGATAAGGTTGAAACCTGATGAACAAAACCAGTGACATTAAAACTTGTCAGCAGACCTCTTCAGTGTCCTGGCTGTTTTAAGTTTTGAAAAGTAAAATAAATTCACTAACTTATTCTCTTTATTTGCTTCCGCTGTTTAAAGGGTTTTGCTGTTGTCTTTGTATTACGAATTGAAAAGTAATACTTATTTTTTAATATCCCTTCTTTGTATTCTTTAAACAAAGTACTTCATTAATACAGGCCCTTTCACACGCAGAGCTATCAGGAGAGTATAAGTAATTTAGAAGAAGATTAGCTGAAATAGTTGAAAGCTTACGTTATACTCTGCTGCTTTTGTTTAATTTGATTTCCAAGTAATACATGCTTTCAAATACTCAGCACATCATTTATGGTTTTCAAATTCAGGAGAATATCTTGTCTTGAGACCTGATTATCCCAGCATTGCACAGTTATGTCAACTTGCTTATACAGGCAATGTAATCTGGATATAGTGAAACGTCTTCACCACAGAAAATATTTGTTACCAAGATGATGCTGTTAGAAAATATGATTCACATTCATGGTTCAAATGTTGTCTTATGGAACTTAGTCACAGATCAGATGTGTGCCAGCATGATACAGTCCTAAAGCAGCAGAAAGTCCTTTTCGTAGAAAACCGTCATTTTTACCACGTATTAATTTTGTTTCCTCTTTCCCTCCAAATTTCAGAAATTTAATGAATTACGAAAATCAGATTGCAAGGAGAACTAATAGATGAAAAAGACATACATTAATCTCTTTGGAATCATCTTCGTCTATCCTAGTGGGCTTCATTTTAGTGTAGTCCACTGGCAAGTCCCAGCAGTCACCCTCGTTCAGTTGGTAACACCGGTTATTCATCACAGCTTGCCGTTGCGGGGACATTGGCTCCAGTGGTGTCAAAATGGTACAGCAACCATCTCGCTGCCTCTGCTTGTTCATGCTCAGATCCAACGTTCCATTTTCATCGACTTCCATATCAGGATTCTGTCAAAATAAGAAAAATATTGTTAATACGGCTTCACACTAGCAAACTGTTAGCTCTCTGTGTTCTTCAATCTGATTGCCTAGCAGAATGATAAAACGCTTTTCCATTCCTGTATAGATTGTAAGCATTGAGCCCCCTCCCACACATAGCATGATGCTGTTACACAACATTAATGCTGTTAAAGTAGATTTCTTCCTGAATGGCTAATCTGATGTTTGGAGGAAGAGGGGAGAGTCTCCAATACCCCTCCTGCCAGCCAGCACACAGGTACAAAATTTGGAATGAAAAGGAGAAATCTCTAAAGGTATTTTCTTGTCGTCGTCTTTATGCTCTCGATTTATTCTGTGACAGGTGAGTGTCCATGAGGCAACATCTGCATAATTCTTGTTTCCTGACACCTATCTGGATGATTAGAGTAACAAAAACCAGCTAGCATCAAATAATCTTTGTTTCTTTGTTTATTTAACATTAACAGTCAATGCCTGAATAGGCAACGTCAGAAAATTAAACAGGGAGGTAGGGTACCAAAACAAGTCCTTTTGGATACCATTTGCCAATGAGGAAATACATTAAAATCTCACAGTTCCTTCCCTCCAGATGTAAAGGTACTAACATTTCATATATCTATCTTTATAATCAATAAATTTAGGTAGCGGAATAGTTGTGCCAATTTCTGTGGTGACTGCAGTACTGCGAAAAATAGGGTCACTGTGGGCCCTGACTTTCTTTTATAGAAACAAAAAAGGTTTGTCTATTATATTAGTTGAGGAGAAATAAGATAGCTTAAAATGAAGTCAAATTTTAAAAAGCTAAGGACAGATAATTTAAAAATGCCCACAGAGAATCCTTCATCTCTTCAAAAACGAAATGCTCCACAAGAAATTTGGTTCCAAAACTATTGTGAATGCGACTGACTCCTCATATGTCTGACGACTTTCTCTCCTCTGGACTAACAACAGAGCTGCAGAAAAGCACTGTGAATGCAAATCTCTCTTTCTGAATTACTGCCTTTTGTCAGAGCATATATCTAATTGCTGCTATCCTGCTAATTTAATTTAGAAAATAGTTATTTATCTTCTCAAATTCATTCTTTCAGTCTCAATATAGGGTGACACATTAGGAAAGAGGCCCCTTCTGGTTTTGAGACAGAATATTTTTAGCAGTGTATCCCAACCTCTTCCGTCCTGTTGGTATAGAGAACAACCGCATTTATTTACATGCCAGAAAGAGATTTCCCTCTTGAACAGCATTAATGAATTAATATACAAAGCAGCATCTGAAAACAAAGTCACTGGCCATTCTGCCTTAAATCGTGATTATTACTAATACCGACTGCTACAGGTTTAGTTTGTTATGAACGATCAAGGGGCTTTACACGATAAGGGGAAGAAAACCTTTGTCTATATGTAGAAGAACAGAACATGTCTGCCAGCTCAAAAGCTCTTCTATAAGCACAATAAAAATGTTTCCTCTGCACTGCATCTGTCTACTTAGCCATCTAGTGGTCTCCTGTAGGTAACACCGTACTATTTGCTGCTGCATATTACTCATTTCTTAATAGCTATCAGATTCGAAACTTAATGTTTATAATGAAAAAAAATATCTTTAGGTAAATCTTTAATGACTGTTAATAGTGCACCGTTTTTCTTTATATATAAAGCTTAACAACAAAAGCTCTTATTTGTATCTGTATAGCCATTTCATAATATACTGAGGCTGTATGAACATACAGAACATTAGTGACCCTGCACTACTGTTAAGCACATTTAAAGTCACCTGTACCGGAGGATTTGTTCATTTCAAATATAATATGCAGTGACTTAAGAACTGTGGTATCACAGACAGGCAAGAAATTATAACATACAAGTAGCATAGATTTCTTTGTTCTAGGTCTTACAATCTTCGGTTCTGTTTGTGACTTTTAAATGAAAATACAACGCTAAATATTAATCCTTTCACAAAATGTATGAATCAGACTGTGCTTAGTAAAAAAATCGGTAGTGCAATTAATACCACTTGAGCAATCCAAACATCTTTTATAATTGTAGATCTCACAAGTAAGAGACAAATTAAAAAAAGGAGTACATGCCATCAGTATCATCACTTTATATACCGATCGGGATTTCCTGAGATACTTGTGAGCAGTTTGCATCTTTCTTTTTTTTTCCCCCTCCTCCCTGCTTTAGCAGAGCCACCAGATTATGTTAATTTTGAGGGAAAGGATAAAAAAAAAAGAAAAAAAGCAAGATGTACTAAAGCTATTCTTCTACCTAACAGGGCCACAGAGCAAGTGCAGCAAAGAGAAATCTTCATCAACAAACAGAATTACTGATCTTTACCCTCGCACAGAGATCCTGAGGCTTAGTGGAGAGGTTCTGAGGCATCTCCCTGCAGCGAGTGGAGAGATTCAGAATAGCTGTAGCAGCCATGTGCGCTGCCTCCATGTCATGAGTATAGTCAAAGCTGCTCTTGCTGCAGGTGCTGCTGGCACTGCTGCCTCCACCACAACTCATGTTGCTGCTGCTGCTGGGGGCATAACTGCTCGTTGTGCTGCTGGTTGGGCTTGAATTCTTACAGTAGCGCTTAGCTGTGGGAAGAAATATGACAAGGATGACTCAAAAGAACGAGCATTCTGCATAAGCGAAGAGAAAAACAAACTGCTGGAGGTGAAATTTATAATGAGCAACAGTAACCGATGCAAAAAAAAAAAAAAAAAAAAAAGCCGGCAATAAGAATGGTGGCTGTATTTCTTGATTTCTGCCTGTGACTTTTATATGCTACATATGTGAGTCTTTATGAAATAACCTCCTGTAAATATCTGCATGACATGATCATGAATCGTTCTGACAAACAGGCTGGATTTAGAAAACAATAAAAACACAGAAACACTGCTTTTACCCCACATATATAGTCATACAGAAGGCAGGATCTGCTCGGCTCATTCGTTTTTATTTATGAGGGGCAACATAACGCTACAGGACCTTTTCATATTTACATGAGGAAACTGTTAATTTGAGGCCTAGACTCCCCACAGCCACTGGAGATCAAGCCCGCTGTCAGGTCTCTGGCCCACAGTGCTACCCCTATGTCCGCAAACACCCCATGCTTCTTAAAAGGTTTCTTCTTCCCCCATCACAGGCAAATATTACAACACTGGCCATCGGAAAGGAGAGGAACACGATGGGATAAGAAAGGTGGTGGTCACGCATGAGCTTTACTGTGGCTTGCACAAAGGCAGAAGCAGTGGCTGTGCAGATGGAAACAGATAGAAGTGAAACGTCCCCACCTTCAAACAACCCGAGCACCTACAGCTCTCCGCAAAAGCAATGAGGACCAAAGCCACCTTTTGCTGCTCACGCCGAGGACAGTGGCACCCAGCTGTACTCTGACCCACGGACGCCGTGAGCGGTCACAGAAGAGCTGAGGCACTGACAAACCCCCCGTCCAGCCTGTCTGAATACAAGGCAGCACCATCGCTGCTTTTAAGGAAACATTCCTCGCAGCCAAAAGTATTATAGCAATAATGCAAAACAGCCCCCTCAGCCCACTAATTTCTTCAACCCTCTCCCCAAATAAGGTTGTTTAAAAGTGCTTATACAAAATGCAAGAAAGTGTCAGCTTGTCTCCTAAATCTAAAAGTTTATGAATTTTCATTAAAAAAAATGAAAGTCAAGGTCATACATACATGCATATTACAGCAACTACTTCCCCTTAAGATGGAAATGTATACTGCAGAGATCACCCCATATAGCACAGTACAACAATAACCAACTAGCATGCTGATTAGAGAGCTATACAAAAAAGGTCAGGCCCTAGCTAGAGCTCTTCCGTGACGGGCTCCATTTAAATGCCAGACTCTTCAGGTGTATTTGTCTGAGCAGACGTACATACAATAATCTGCTCCCATGAGCACAGCCCATTTGTGAACCACAGGCTGCTTTGGTAGGCAGGCAGGGTTCAAAAGAATAATCTGAAAGCAAAATACCTCTGCTAGAGCTTATGTCATCTTCCTTTCTCTAAAAAACTGAAAAAAAAAATCATGGCGTTATTTTTACTGTAAAGGAAATAGCGTTTCACTTAATTCATAACAGATGGAGTTTTCTCAGGAAAGCCACATAATGCACAGGGTGTGATTTTTTTTTAAGTGAAGTGAATGCTAAACATTCATCACATTTCTTTGTTTTGAACACATAGTAGCACTACTCTAGCAGGGTATCCACTAATAATAAACCTGTGAACTATTTCTCAAGAGTTTCATTATTAATATAGTAGTCAGTGGTGGTCATTAAAAATTCAGCATTTATCCATTGTTAGTTTGTAACAGTATCCAAGACACACATGAATTTTCCTATACTTAAGGAAGGAAATAATTGCATAATTCAGTTTCTACTGTGTTAACACAGCAAGCACCCTGTACCACTGAACTTGTCAAATTAGAAATATCTTTCAAAATTCACATGAGCAAATAAGACTTCTGTCACTTGCAAAAAATGTTAGTCTTGTTATAGCAGGTCACATTTAGACAGACGTAAGAGACATACTACGTGGGAAATTATATATATGAGAAGGTGTGCTATCAAAAGGGAGGGCAAGAGTCAGCTTTATACATTGGACTAACCATCAGAAAGTCATGCAGGCTCTGATATGGACTCCTCTGTGGCCTTGGTCAAACTATATTATCCCTCGAACTAATTTTCTCTATAAATAGAAAGTTGCTTCTAAAATTTAGTTGTGTTGTGATTCACTCGCAAAGCACTTTTAAGGTGTAAAGTGCTATAAGCATGCTACGCAATTATTAGCTTTTAGATTACCAATATTTTTGGCAAAACTCACTTACAGAGAAATGGCCATGGTTATTTTAACTTTACTGTAGCTGTACATTTTAAGATGAGTCACATAAGCTGGACTGTTCATTTCACGTTAGCTTTTCAGGAGAAACAAAGATCATTAATTTATAGTGAACTAAATCAAGTTGATCTCTAATGAAGGGAAAGCTGCATTGTTTCAATACCAGATAATTCTGCTTGATATACCGCTCAACCCTGTGGCGCCAGGTTTTGGAAACTCTGCAGTCCACCTATGCTTCGTGACCCGGAGTGAAACCAAATGTGGAGAACACCTTGCCCATTAAATAACAGACATGGGTCTAACCAGCTGCATACCCAAACTGTCCTCCCATCAGACATGCCTAAGGGCTGATTACAAAGAACCTCTCAAAGTCTACAGGCTCCTCTCGCTAATTAACAATGTAGGACTGGGAGAGATCTCAACAATGTAAAGGACCAAAGGAAGACATCTGGAGTGGAATTAAATTCTGCCCAGGCACCTTCATCCCCAGTATTGCCAAAATACTGAATGTGTTATGTAAACTAATTCCAGTTTCAACACTTTTTCTGACTTGCACAATAAGAGATTCATCTCATCTAAGTTCAGATATCTGACCTAGTCATTATAGGCTTCCTATAAAGGTAGTGGAAAAAAATAGGAACTTTCAGGTAATGATTCACCTGAGTGGTTTTAAATAAGTATTTCAAGAGGGGCTGAATTGAATCAGAGAAGTGTCTATCTTTCTCCTTGGATCTGAAAGTGGTGACAAGCTCAGATGTAGGTGCTGATGCTATAAAAGTCTAGATATCGTCAGAAGAATCCCACTCCTAACATTTCCTCAGTGTTTGATGGAAGGACCCAGGACTATTGGTGGAATGAGAGGAGCTCCTGCCATCACCTGAGCAATGGAAAGAGTTGCTGTCTCCTCTGCCTGCTGTGTCCAGCTGTTCTAATCTCTATTGCTGTATACCATAAGCTCAACATCCAATACACTATGAAACTGGTTTCAAAGGAAAAACAAGCCCACAAACACAAGATTTCTCAAGAATTATCAGAGCATCCTACCCCACAGTACAAAGTATCCATTTTCTGTTTGGTTTTTACTAAAGCTTGCTGGGGAAAAAATCAAGAAAACAATCCAAAGGAGCTATTTATGTTCATGTCACTCACAGTCATACTCTTATGGAACATATAATCCCTTTCTCTGATGATGAAAATACAGTGCTAACTTACAATTAAAAAGGATTGAGACATGAAGTTATTGGTTTTTCATATCCTTAGACTATTTGGCTCATCTTATACATTCAGAAAAACTGAAGTACTGTTTACTTGCAAGATGCCCCAAAATCCTAGGCTTACTTTCGGGTTTTTCAGATTGGCTTTCCTTAACTAAATCTGCTTGTATATAAACGTGTTTGCTGACACATATAACAGATGTGCACTCTGTACCTCTATAATGGCTATAGTAGCAATAATTAATTAGGTTTTTTTACACAAAAATATGAAATCACCGAGAAATACTGCAGTTTTTTGAGGAAAAGTGGCTCTCTTAAGAGAAGAGCCTCTTCCTGAAATCTCATTCATATTCAGTTATTTACAACAACTGTCAGCAAAATCCTTGTCCCATTGAAAGTCAGTGCCAAAACTTTGTCCAATTTCAGTGTACCCAGGATTTCACTTCATCGTTCTATGAATTTAGCTGATTTTCCTGAGGAACTTCGGAAAACCTTTGCCAATTTAAGCCAAATATGACAGAGTCATTATGGAATATGAACGATATGTGAATCCTAAAGGTTTCATGAAAATCACTGATAGGGTACAAATTAGGTCCCCTCTTTGGGACCACGTCCGTGTGCCTGTCTGGCCAACCAGCACACACATCATGTGGAACCAGGTACAGCACCTGCCGTCTCCTGCAGAGCCAGGAGTATGCAACAAATCCATAGAGAATTAGCAAACAACCTGTTCCAGCTATAATGGGCTTCAGCTGTTCTGAGTACACAAGAACCATGTATACTTGCTCTACCAGCATGAATCACACATATACCTTGTCCCTCAGCCCCCTCTGGCTCAGAGCAGTGAAACAACCTAGTCCCAATCTTATCTCCAAGTCAAATACCTATTCATATCAAAGGAAGATGAGTGTGCATAAAGACAGTGACCTATATCACCTTAGCCTTTCACTATTTAAGGCCACTGTTAAACTTGTGTTTAATGTTACATGTATTTTCTAGTTCTGGTGACTTGGGAAAGAAGGTGGAGTTTGTAACTATTTGCTGAAAAGGGTGTCTTAAATGGGAAAAATATATATCAGTTGCCTTACGCATCAGTAATTTGATCTGAAAATACGCATGCCCACAGAATCCCCAGCAATACTCTGATTATTTCCTTTCTGCAAGAGTAGACAGAGCATACACACAACAGTTAATACCTCATTTGCCTTATATTAACATTATTCATTAGCTTACTAACCACAGTAAGAGTTAGGGCTTTGCCTTTAATAATGTTCAAGCCCTTATTATGATACAGGTAAACAAGATGAGTGTATGAGAGAAGAAGAAAGGGCACTTTTACTCAAAAATATGTTGCCTTTCACAACCCTTCTCCTTTCTGCTGTAGTGCAAGAACATGCCTGTTGATTCTATGAGAAAGCAAAATAACAAAAATACCAGAAAGAGCTGTAGCAATTTTCCCTTACTCCACTTACCCACTTTTGAATGTCAGAGTCTGTATTCAGGCAACAGCATAAATTGTTCTATCTTGTATATTTATTTCTGTTTTCCTAAACAAAAATCTGACACCTGCCTGAAATTTCCTATGGTAGTCAGTGAATAGTATCAAATATTTAAACCAAAAAATAAATTGTTAACATACAAAAAAAAAGAAAAAAAAAAAAGAGAAGAAAAGTTAAAGGCACAGTTTGGTTTTTACATATATATGTGTATATATACACACACCCACACATAATATATATATACACACATAATTGTATTGGTCTGAAAAATTCCTGATGTCCTCAAAACCCTCAATCCAAATCTTCCTTCATTATCCTGCAGTTCATTTTCCTCCCCCTAATAAAAATCCTCTTGCCTGACAGACCCCATCCATTGTCTCCTCCTGAACTGAAGCCACTTTCAGCCTGCTCCTAAATATGCTACTTATGGTAGACTTTCAAGAGAATTCAACAGGTGTATTCATGAGGACAAAATGAGAAGAAATGCCTCATTAAATAAGTAGCAGTGATTTCTGAAGTGCAATGAGATCCAGGTTTTCTACTTCCATATCCCCACAGAGGGAGTATGTTATCTTTATGGGTTGCTTGAACTACCGTGTGGAAGCGAGAATCCTAATGTGACCCTTGAGGCCAGGTCTCCCAGATAGCAACATAAAGACTAGCTCTATTACTTAGCTTTTATTGCGACCTCAACACATCCCAGGAGCTTAATAGCTGGAGATGTTCACAGTGCAACAATCCTGAAGCAAGCACCGTATAAAACAACGCTTTTCAAGAAGGCCTTTAAAATAGCTTACACATGACAGCATTCCTCATAATACTATATGAACATGAAAACATGTCTCATTGGTATGATGGTTACATATACAACAACACGATTAACTGCAAACTTGTCTCTCATGTATAAGAGTGTGCACCTCCTACCATCATATCCTTTGGGGGATATATCCCTGGATTGCACCTTGGGAGCTATGGCTCTCTTGCCATAGGCATGGTTGTCATAACTGTTATATTCAAACGAAGTCTTAGAGTATTTCTCTAGTTCCTTGGCCAAGTTGGAGCGGGGTGTGGTGGTGGGGACATTGTTTCTGTAGCCATACTGAGGGATCTCCAATTGCTTAACAAAGCACATGGGCCTAGAAATTAAAGATATGTAAAGTTTGTTAGATGCAGTTCAGTTTACTGTGTCTGTGCATAATTTATAGTTCAGATTAGAAAATCTTAGTTATTTCTTGTACTCAAGAGACAGCAATATATTATTGCATTTTCTTAGTTTGGTTATTTTCAGCAGACAAACAATATATATTTTTTGAACAAAGCCTAGACAAAATTAATTCTAATACCACTAAATGTATCCTGTAGCTAAAAGTATTTTAAAATTCTGTTTTAAAATACTTCAGGCTTTCCCTTTCCCCATGTAATTGCATCACATAGCAAACATTTTCTCTTTTGGGAGATGAATTAAAGAGGGGCAAGCAGACTGACAGAAGTAGTTCGGACAAATTCCTTTAAATGTCAAAAGGGAAAAATAGCATTGGAAGTTCCACTTCATTAATGGAGTTTCCCCTGAATTTCTTTTAACAGAGTTGTATGCAGTTTTCCTGTATGCTTTACAAAGGAGCTAATCCTGTTTCACCCCTCAATATACAAATCCATGTTCATCTTGAGAAATACACAGGAGAGTCTCACAATCTCTGTTGACTTTGAGCTGCTGCCTCGCAGACCCTGCTCACCCTTAAATGCAAGGTTCTGCCAGGAGCTGCGATTTCAGATACACAGATAGACACCTCAAGGAAGGTCCTGTGAATGAATACAGAATAAAACTGCACCAGCTAAATTGCTTTTTTGCTTAGGATCAGGGAGGACAGTCAGGAGAAGCCCTGAGTGATCTCATTCGGCCATTGGAGAAACTTGTGAAATGTCAGTGAAAGAATGCTGCCGTGAACTCCTCCACTGTCACACTGTCTTCTGCATGTGGACACAGAAGTCATCAGCTCTCCAAGCAGGTAAATGAAGGTCAGACCCTGCAAACCTTACCTATATAAGAAAGTGTTATATGACTGGGTCATAGCGAGCAAATGCTACACAGTGCTGCATGTCTACCTACTGTGTTTAGCAGGAGGTAAAGATGATGAACAGCACACCTGAGGTGCTTCTGCTGGAATCAAGAATCATATAATCAAGTCTTTTTTTCTTTTTTTTCTTTACTGCATTTATAACCAGAAGAAATGGAAGGAACATTCATAGGAACATGAATTCAGTCAAGACCAGAAGTATCATCATGCTGACTGACAAAATGGAATGTGATAAATAGTAAGAAACGGACTTTGAATATTATGTTTTTCTGAATGAATTAATTTTCATAGAATTTAGTCAGGATATTTATGTAAAGATCACCCAAGAAATCATATTAGTCATACTATTGCCTTTGATTTATGTATGCTCGTTCCTTTAGACACTTATTCCTCACAAAATACAGTGGGCTCATTTATACAATGAGCTGATATGAATAATATTTTGATCCTGTCTCAAAATAATCATATTTAGCTAAAAAAATGCAATTCAGATCCTGTACATTCAATGCAAATCCAAAATTTCTGTGGATCACAAGTCCTATGAATTTGATTTCTTTTCAAATAAGAAATTTTAAATGCAGGTGGGATGGAAACTGAGATGAAGACAAATATTCAAGATTTCCTCTTAGAACATCCCTGTCTGCCCATCAGTTGCCTGCATGCAAATATTATAAATAGCTCCCAAGTTCTTCATCTTAAATACTTCAATGACTTAAAGGTAAAAGGGAAGCAGGAGACAAGATGAAAGCATTATTTGAGTTGTCTATAAAACCTGAAATACAGGGCAGGCTCACAAGCAAAGTTAAGATTGCAGCACAACTTCCTAGGGAGTTTGCCAGCAAACCGGATGCTGCTTTTGAGCAGTTGCCTTCTTTGTATGGCATCTGACTTCAGTGGCTTCCCTCTAATGAGCAGTGGTAAAAGTCACTGCGTTTTTGATCTGTCTTTTTCCATGAAGTGAGAAACTCTGTTATTCCCTCAAAGGGTGTTTTTTATTAATAGGTTTTGAAGAACCCTTCTCTAAGAAAACTGTCTGGGATGCTGTACGAAAAATTGTACAATCTGAAACAGGGACTGTTAAGCTAAAGCCCATTAGAAACAATCTGAGGAAGGAAAACAAAGTCAACAGGCATGACAAAAAATCTTCTGTAGATGTGAACCATAACTCTGTGTTCTTAGCTGTATGCAAAGAGTGGTTTTTGAAAAGACCATCAAGATCAGATGAAGTTTTAAGAGAATATCCAAAGAATGATGTTGATAACACAGTAGAAAACCTTCATTTTAAGGAGCCCTATTTGAAATCTAGAAGACACCTGAATACTAAGAAACCTATGGGATAAGGAGGAAATTGTGGGAACTAAAGCTGCGGCACTTCCTCCACGCTCTTCAAGGCAGCTGGGAGGGATGTACCTATCCCAGCCCACAGATATCGCAGTATCCATGGAGAAATTCTGCAGCTCTTGGGGCATCATCAGCATAAGGCTGGCACAATCATGCAGAAGTCTAGTTCCTTTACGTGTATCCTTCACCCCTCAGCTCCTTGGAAATAGTATTTTTTCCACCCACATATCTCAAAAGAGGAGACAATAGCACAAGGCTGGATACAGCTTTGGATAAATGCAGAATCCTATATGGATGAAGATAAGGGGTATAATTATGTCATATTGGTTCAAGGTCCTTCACGTAAGAAAATTTAGGATGATTTTCCTTTCTTTCCATCCTTCCTGGCAGTGAGTTGGGGAACACAGACAGGAACAAAGAACTAAGCCTGACCTTATTTTGGAATTTAAGCTATACCTGGCATTTTTCCAAGTGTCCTGCCAAAAGGTGTACTATCAGTTTGGTAATGTAAATAGGGCTTCTGGTTTAATTTAAACTGATATTTACTAGTAAAAGCCTGCTGAAAAAACCAAGACTTACCGGTAAATATTAGTTTATTCCCAAAAGATACCAACTTTTTTCACATTGTTCTTAGACTTTGCACTCCAGCAGTCATCTTTACACCAAACAATGCCTAAGACAAAAATGAGCTTTTCAGCTTTACATGTATTTGCCAAAATAATTACCAACCCTCCCCCATGTAAATTGATTGGGAAATATACACTGTGAGAATTGGATCCAGAAGCCCTAATTCTAACTCTTCTTTAAAGGAGATATATATGTATATACAACGTATATAAATATAAATTCTCAGATTAGGTGAATGTGTGATGAATTCTGCATAATAATAAGTATTATAGTGATTTCTAATACCTTAAAACCCGATCTGATGCCTGGTTTGATTTTGACACATCACAGTTCTGATGCTTCTCTTGAGCTTTAGCCAGTTTCTCTGCTGCAGCAATAGGACATCCAGAGAGGCTGCAATTACAGAAAGGAAATTTAATTGTCTTGTCCTGCGTAGTTTCACATTATAGCACTGATCCAATTACTCCTTCTCCTCCTTAGCCAGCATCAGGAAGAATCTGAAGGAAAAGAGTTTCCAAAAGCTTTTTGGTCATATGTAGTTTCTCTAGGATAGGCTAGACTTCCTTTCTTCTGCTTTCAAAGTTGCATGGTAGATCTTACACCTGCTCTTCTCTGACTGTATGTGGGTAGATTATTCATGGATGTCAGCCAGTGAACGTACCAGTAGGAGAGGAGAATATAAACTGGAATCTACTGTGCAGCTCTGCTAGCAGACTTGTGACCTTTATGCATCTACAAACGTTGCCAATGAAATGGCTCCTGAAGATGATTAAATGACACCACAATATAGGCCAAATCTTGCACTGCTTCACACCTCATTCAGTTCCATTAACTCCAATCTTTTTGCAAGGCATATAAATGAGTGCAAAATTTGGCCTTGGGTCTCGAAGTCTACATCTCAGCTACGTTATACTTAGTGTTTGGTCATGAATTTCAGCCACTAAAGTGTGTCTTCTAACAGTAGATGATGTAACATGAAAAGAACTTCTGCACTTGAATTGAAATTCAATTAAATTTGCAAAGGCCGAACTATTATTGAAGTGACAATAAAAAGCCTGATTCTTCTGGAAAAGATTTACAACAGGGAAAAATAAATATATTGGTGCCAGCAGATGGTGCTCTTAGTGAAGCTGTAAAAACCTGTGACCTGACAATGGAGGGGGTCCTTTCCCTGTCATAGTCTATTGCGTGCTTATGTGACCGCAGCTCTCTGTGTTCTCCACAAGAAAAGAAATTAAAATGAAAGGCAAATCAGTGCATTCCCAGATGTTCCCTTCCCTACAGGAAATAAGGGGGGGAAAAAAAAAGAGTAAAAAAAAAAGTGAAGCAGAGCAAAATGCCCCAAAAGCTGCAGAAAGAGGCGAGCACAGACTGCAGACTGCTCCCCCCAGCCCTCCCTTGCTGCCCTACTTCTGCAGAGGGGAGAGGGGGCTCTGTGCGGTTTTGGAGTCGTGCCAGAGGGCAGCTGCGCTCCGCTGACATGCTCTTCTTCAGACACCTCAAATATTCTAGCAGATATTCAACCAGAAGTGAATGCTGCTTCAAGCAGCAGTAATTCCCACAAAGCCTTCTCAGAGGTTTTTGCTGCATCTACTGGCAGCGTCGCTGTAGAGAAGAAAGGGGTACCAGAGCTTATTGCAGATGGGGTGGTACCCACAAGAGTCTTCTGGGAGACATGCAGTTAATACGAGGAGCTCTAGTAACCCAGAGCTCGATAAGACTGAACATCCACTATCTGCGTAGTCCCCTAAGCCTTCATGCTACAATTAACCGTAAAAAATGAATTCGGTAATAGGAACCTTGCATAGTTCCTTTTATCCTCTTACGCACATTTCCTGGATTTTTTTAAAATTGTAAAGAAATAAGCAAGATCTTGTTGTTCTGTGGGAAAATTATAACATGTACTCAAAAGTACAGTAACATGTTGATAATTTTGTTATTTGACAGAATTTAATCAGCAATGTCATCCCTTCTATAAGAATCTATTACTAATCTTAGGAAACTATAGAAAAGTTGCTTTTTCTCTTGATCATCTTTTGTTTGGCTAGAACATTTACAGCTAAAATTTCTGGCTTCTCATTTTTAAATTTAATGAGACATTTTCAGAATGTTTCTTAAACTGGCAAAATTCTCATTCAGTTTTAGCTGCATAAGGACCTTGGGGTTGAGACTGTGGTCAGTAAGAAAGCTACCTCTTAGAATGTCTGTGTACTTAAAATGCCATTTCTCATGTATTAAAGAAATCATTTTTAGGAGTAGGGTGGATTTTGTCATGCACTATAAAATAATCCCTGAAGAGCGTGAAGTGTGAGAACGAGAGCTCTGCCCTAGTCCTGCTGATGTTGGTAGACTCTTCCTTCTCCCTGCGACATACCCGTGAGGAGTCATACCATTCGTTTCATACCACTGCCCTTCAGTTTAATATCAAAACAAAAAGAAAAAAAAAATCCACCCAAAAAGCTAAAGGATGCTTAAAATATCTTCTGTGGATCAACCCATCCGTACTGAAGCAAACGCACACTCGTCCTCCTCAGAAAATACACGAATAAATGTTACTCTTTAAAATGGATAAAGCACACAAAGCACCATCTGTCAATCTTAAGAACAAAACAGCGACACACACACACTCACACCCCCCCGCCAATGGACTGCTAGAAGGGCTGCAGTTCGGAGGCACCGTTCCCTCTAGACTGGCGTCCAGCGACGGCATCCTTACCTTCGGTGGGAATTCCTGTTGCTATTTACGTGGCCCCGGCCTGTGCAGCCTGGTGTAGGACACTTAAGAACATTTTCATGCATGGCAAGAACTTGACAAGGAGAGTAAGAGAAAACAGCAGAGTATGAAAACAAGAAAAAAAAAATCAAATCCCAGTATATATGAAACCATTTTAAAACAAAGCAGGATTCATTAACAACCAGCATTCCTCAAAAATACACGTGACACACATAGCCAATAAAGCCTGATGAGGGAAATAACTATTGTGACCCTATGCTCATTAACACAGGGCAACAGTGAAAGTTATGAAGGTTACAGAACCTATAAACAAATGCATCTCTGGTGCAACAGTGAAGTAGAAGATTTCCAACATCTTCTTCATACAAAAGCACCAAGCAAAGATCAGCTCAACAGTAAAGTGTGAGCTAGCAACGGTCCAATACAAAATTACGGACTAGAAAAATTCTTTCAGGAAATGTATGCATTCATAATGCATAGCTTTATACACACAGTATCAAACTCGACAGCTGAAAATCTGCTCTCAAGTTATACTGGTAGGACACTGAATTATTTGAAACACACCTTAGTACAACCCTGAACAGAATTTCACCCTAACTATAAGACAGCCCAATTGAGCTAGGGGCCAGTTCTGCCCACTTCCACATAGATATGTCATTCATATCTATATGACAAGCAGAATTGGTCCTTTAATTTTTACTCGTATTCTCTACAGATGTGAAAATTGCAATGGATATTTTTTTTTTTCATAAGACTAAAAACTAAAAATAAGCACTTAAAAAATTGAGAGATGGCGGGAAAAAAAAAAAAGAAAAGCGTGTAAAAAAGAAATAAGTGGTATAAGCTTAAGCAAGTAAACTGATTGATTTACATCCGCATCCATTGCAAGCTGGATGGAAAACTTACTCCCAAGGCTGCTCAGAGCAGTACTCCTCTAAATCATAAAGCTCATGCTACGAAGTGCCAAATTATCAAGAACTTTTTGGTAACACTAAGAGTTTTCTATGATGTAAGACAGATCTGAATCCATGTCTTGGAGCTGGATGGCAGCACATCACTCTACAGAAAAAGGCCATCCAGCCCTTGCAAAGTTCTGGTTTGCTCACACAAGAACTATTCTGGAAGCCTGTATTTAGTTCTCACTCAAAAAAAGATCTAATAAAATCAGTGAATTCCTTGACTGAGTTAAGAGCTGAATAAAAGCTGCTCAGACACTTGAGAATTTAACCACATATGCTGATTAAAAGATAACCATCATCATCACCCCATCATCAGTGTGCGAAAATGTGAATAGATGCAAAAGCTTAACTCTGAAATTCCTACTATTCAAAGCTGTTCTTGAAACATGCTTCACAAGGCCAACATCACAGGAAAAAAATAAAAAGATGAGCTCACCTTTTTCATTTTAGTAGGTACAAGAGCATGCAAACAGTTTAAAGCTATATTCTTCTTTGATTTACAAAGTCTTCTAAAGAGCTTTTTGTTTACCATTTGTAAAAATGAGAGAACTTTGTTCAACTGAATAAGTATTTGTGTTTCAGAAAATTACAGGGTCTTGCAAAGCAGAGAAATTACTCTATTTGTTCTACTGTATTCAGAGCTCAACCAAACTTCAGGAAAGTTTCCTAAAGCACTTATTCATGACTTTACTTCTGGAAGAAGCCACTCTACCGTGAAAGAGGAGACGTTTTATGTCTGCCACTCTTGGGTGTGCTAATCTCCTTCTGCTTTCCTATCCTTCAGAATCTACTTTCCCTTTGGAAACTGGGGACCATTTTAGCCCTGACTGTCTTTAACTTTTGGCTGTTGTACATCCACTGAGGTTAGGTCTATAAGTGCTGATGGCCAGTGGGGGTTTTAGGCCTGTAGGCTTCAATGGAGTAACTCCATTTTAAAATTGGTGTGAAAGAGAACCCGATCTTAGCTAGACGCTTGCCTGGTGTAAATCAGCATAGAGCAATTAGCTTCACCAGAACTATGCCAATTCTATCAGCCAAGGAGGTGACTTCCAGAAATGGAGCCCTCTGCCTTCAGGTGAACGTCCGTGAGCTCATATGGGTGAACCTCCTACCCGGAGAATCCGCTGAAATGGTGGGAAATTCCACCCATGTGACTGACAGGGGATGTTTGCTCAAAATCCTGAGTTGTGTAACTAAGTAAATAGCCAAATTGTTACTTCTAATAATATAAGTTAAATATAAACTATGTTTAAGACACAACAACAACAAAGGAAAAGGGTTGCAAGTTTTTCAAGTACAATTATTCCTGTACAAGAAAACAGGGACAGTTGATGTGACATCAGCAAGCAGAAGTAAAAGCAGTGCACATCTTCTGGAAACCTTTTTCTCTGTTGATTGAACACTTCTATTTAAAAATAACCTAGCATTCTAAAAATCAAAGAATACAGCTTTAAAAGTTGTTCTTTTAGTGTAAAAGTTAGTAGAGAATGGAAATGATGGAATAAAAGAAAAAGAATAACACAGAACAGTTGACTAAGTTGAGACAAACCATACTGAAAAATGAAATTAATTTTTTTAAATAAAAGGTTTAAAAAGCATGCTAGAAAAATCTTTGTAGTTTTATCCCCGCTTTCCATGAAACAATGTGAACTTACTTTCTGGAGGGACCCTATCTTTGTGTGGGCATCCTGACAAACTGCGGTGATGGGGGTAAAGCCCCGTTACATGGCCAGTTCCATCACACCCAGGGGTAGGACATTTGCTTTCTTTCTTTTCTGTTCTTGAGGGATCTATAATTTACAACAAATGTGTCAAGTGAATGATGCTTTCATATTTCTATAAGAAGGTTCATTTAATCATGTCATTTACTCTTTGGTAAATGTTCTTACGAAAACTAGAAGAAAAAAAAAACACCTCCTTCTATTTCTTAACACAGTTCTGTCACTTTTATCCCGTTATCTTCTTTTCAGACTGCAGGCTCCTATGATCACAGCAATATCCATTCACAGTGATTGGAAAGTGACCTTTTTATAGCAAAGCCATACCACTGTCAATCAACGTTCTGCTGGCAAGCATCAACTCAAGTGTGTAAGGTCATTTGGAAACTGTTCAGTTGGAGTTTCCCTTCTTTACATTCTTATTTGCCTGACGTATTAAGGTCCATAAACGTACTGTCATAGAAGTTCAATGTCCCAAGAGTAGCAAACCCAGCTCTTTAGCATAATGATTCAACGATTCAGCACAAATAAATCCCTTCGCCAAGGCTCACTGAGGAGACAACTCTTGTTTTCTTTAAATTCCTTATGAAGTGGTAGAAATTACGTAAATAGTCCTTTCTTTTCAATAAATTATGGTGGGGCAAACATTGTAATCAAAATTACCAGAAGTATCACTTACTGTGTAAACATGCATATATAATGCTTGAATATCCATATGCTTAAAAGGCTAACGATCTTTTAGAATGTTGTTGGATCTTCTGTCTACAAATCAATGAAAAGTCTAAATAGACATTTTTTCATCAAAATAAGGTTTTCTGCCAATAATGTAGGGGAACTGCTGATGAGATTAATCCTGAACTAGAACTTTCTCACATACTTCATCAGCTTGTTTCCTTTATACAGAACACCTGTAAAATAACATCCCTACCGTTCCAGCCCAGTACATGATACAAACTACACCTTATCACCTTGACCACATTTGCCAGATTTTGGAGACTATTGCTGATTTTCATCATTCCTTTAGTATTAAAGGAATTCAGTTCAGGATACTCTACCATTTTGGCTGAAGATCAACCAACATTCCCCCTTCTATTTTTTCAGTCCATCCTCCTTTCAATATCCAATCTGAGTTATCCTTGTTTAAGTATTTTATGCTGCTCTTGTCATTACTCTGCTTCAATATTTATGCTTTAATTTCTGGAAAATAAGATTTTGCTACTTATTTTCCATTAGGTCTTTCTTACGTTAAATTCCATCCCAGCTTCAACAAATGCAACCCTTGGTACAACCAGTGGAAATTTCAGTACTTGCAGAACTTCACATACAATCCATTTTTTCAGCATGAATCAATACAATCCAGAGTTCACATTCAGTTGTGGACTTATTTTTCCTTGATTTCTCTTTGGTAGCTTTACATCTGTATCTATATATATAAAAGTATATATACTTTTACATTCAAAGTTCTTCCAAAACACCTTCATTTTAGAGAAATTCTTTAGCTCATTGTAATAACTCTCCAGGTCTTAAATCCATTCTTAAATTTTAATGTGATGTTTAAATCTCGTCTTTTGCAAACGGAATCCTGAATTATGAAAGTTTTATTTTACTTAACCTGCATGCTGACTGTAGAACACAGTTCTTTGTTTCATGCTCTTTAACAATAAATGCACATACAAATCTATCTCCAAAGTGCTATACAGTTATCACAACACTCCTGGAAATACCACAATCTTATATGTCAGGAAATTGAAACAAAGAGATCAAGAAGTTAAACCCAAGGCCACAGAAGGAGCAAATGTCAGAGGAGGGATCTGAATTCCTGCCAGATAGGCCTGTGCTGAGACCACTAGAACAGCAAGCCCACAGCTACATACATACACAACTCTAAGCAACTCTTTATGTCAAGTACGTTGGGATGTGTAAAACTATTAGGTAAGTGAATAAGGAATGTAAATGAAATATAAATAATGTAAATATAACAATATTCAAGGACTGCAAAAAATGTAGATGATTAATAGACCATAATGGCTTTTTTGAGACTTTAAACTAGAGGAACTTTAGCTACTCCACATTGTCAGAACTCCATCGAAGTCAACGAAGGTATATTAATTTAGAGCAGCTGAGGATCCAGACACATACATCCTACAGTGTCAAGCAAATCCTCCTCTGTATTCAAGTCTGTGCTTCAAAGTTATAGCATGTATCAGAACCTTAAGAGCCTTTATGGTCTAATGAGTCAGAAAAGATGCTGTATACTATTCTTAATGATTTAAAAACTTGTATAAAATTGTACTTGCACAATTTCCCATTGCTTTTAATGGAAGACATTTGACTAAACTTTCCACAACTTTATACAAAACACTGGATACTCTTTTGTAATTTTTCTTCTGCTAACTGGGAGAAATATTGCATAGTTTCATTTAATTCTGTAACCTTTCCTCACTCCTTGCCACAATGGGAGTATTGCCTGAGTGAATGTTGTCAAAGGACTCAAAAGGTTTTAAAATTCATAAATTTCAGGAGACTGTTGAGAAGGCTTTAAATGGCAGGAAAAAAAATGGTATAGTGGTCCCTTAACAGTTGTTTCAGAGATCTCTGAAAGCAGAACTCCTGAAGCCAGGAGGTAGTTCTCACTGCAAACTTGTGTACCGAAAAAGGTTCCACTCAACCGTATCATACATCTCTGTGGGTATTTTTTCCAGGAGTATTTGGAAGATAATGTGTGCGTTGACAACAAATGCCATAAGCAATTGTCTTACTTAAAGTGTCCTCTCTCAACAACCAGAATGTTTCCTATGTTTTTTAAAGTAAGGAAGGAACAATTTTTTCTTTCTTCCTTTATTAAAAAAGCATAGAACGATCCACTCCACAAAGTTTTTTGGTCCACACTACCACAACATTTAGGCCCTGGCTGCGGTTTAGACCTATTATCTATTCAGCCTGCAGCTCCCAAAAGATAGAATGGTTCAAAGAAGCTCTAGAATTTACTGAAATAGGAAGTCCATACTTTTATTACTGTCAGAAATTATGTAGTCTTTTTAGATACAGCAGATCGATATGCATAAGTGCTTTCCCAGGCATACATAGACGGGAAGGGATGGACAATACCAGAGCTAAAAAGCTCTTGAAAAATTAATATTGGTTTGCCATGTTTTCTGTGGTTTTATTAGAGACATATATTCAAAAGGAAATGTACCTAAAATAGGTCATATGTGAACAACATTTAGAACAACATCCACATGGCTATGCAGTAATACACTAACTAAATAACGTTGTCTTCCCCAAATACCCGAAGTCACTACAGCACTCACTGGACCATATATTTGTGTTTAAAACAAACAAAACTGCACTAAAATACATTGCTGAAGAGGGTTCGATATCAGTAATTTCCATGTTTTTCTAAAAGACTCGTCATTACTTTTCTTTCAGGCTTGCAAAAAAAGATCAAAACGTTGCTGGGACCAAGACGTTGTCTGCCTACCTGACTGTCACAGGCAGATCTTTCAAAACAGGGATTTACAAAAAGGAGAAAAATGCCCACCATCTCAGTTGTAGAAAGGAAACCAAATATTTTTACAACAAATATAAGATGAACCCAGTCCCTGTTTAGCATCTCCCAAGAAATGCCACATCCTCAACTTCCACTAAAGTCAATGGGAATCAGGGGTGTTCAATGAGTCTCAGGAGGTATTGAACACTCTATATAACACAGCCCTACATGTACAGATGTAGACACGTTGAAGAGGGGTGTGGTAATATAAACACACCATCACCATGATAATCCTGTAAATTAAAAGGCATTCTAAAGGTAACCTTTAGTCTGTTCTTTTTTTGTTCTTTTTTTTTTTTTTTCTTTTGTATTGAATTATGGTCAAGGCAGCACCTTAACTGTTTCCACAATGGAATGAAACCAGTGAAGTGGAATGCACATAAGAAAGAAATTGCTATTGATCTCAGCCCAGGCCACACCATGCCTTGCATAGCAAATGGTTTCCATTACCTTACTATCTTAAGATAATTAATGTGCAGTCACTGCCCCTATCTTAGGTTATCGGTCATTCTGATACTGTTCAATTTCTATCAGGCAATTCTACATTTTAGATGGGAGAGGCTTCATCAATAACTGTCATTTGATGATAATTTTATAAATCACGATGCCACCTACCCAATCCAATCTGTAAAATATGCACTTCATAGCTGATTGACTACCTGCTACATAAAACGCCACTCTCCAACATAGTTTGCAATGTAATTCTCTTCATTGTTTTTTAATTATTACTATGAAATATATTAAAAACTTGAGAAAAATCTTTGCCTCTTTCAACATGATCTCTTATTTGTTTTGTTTCCCTGAAAAGTTATTTTCTTAATTTAGCCAAACGATATTCACTAAAATACTGTACATATTTCTAACACTGCAGAATGAATACATTTATTTTATAATCGCAGCATGATGTCATTTTACAATCATGCCGTACTACTACAATTTAAATAAAGTTCCCATTTTGTGGAATTAATAACTTCATTTCAGAAATCTGTGCAAAACTCAACACGTTAGCTCACACTTTCTCATGACATAACATACGGTATATAGAAATATTACCTTTACCATAATATGGCTTTTTGACATGGCCGTCACTGGGTTTAGGCTTCCTGTCATCTCCAGAAAGGTGTCTTGGAGACTGTTCCTCAAATGATCTCATATTATCCCTCCTTCCAGCTTCCACTGCCATTTTTTCTCTCATGGCTTTTGCTCTCTCAGTTTCCAAAGCAATTGCTTTCTCAAGCAGGGTTAAGTTACCTTTTGTCATATCAAACACTTCTTCAGACCTATCTGAAGTAATAGAGGTGGTATCATCGTCTCTTTCATGACAACCATCCTCCTTTGCACAGCTAGAAAAAGTCCTAGATCTGGGGCTCAACTGTTCTTCAAGCCTCATTAGGTTCATCATATCAGAGTAATTCCGGTCTGGTGTTCTTCCTTGGAAGTCATCTTCTTGCCTGACATGCTGACGAGTGTTCATGTTTTGCTGTTGATTTCTTTCCTGTGGGTTTGTCTCACTGAGTTTCCTAGCCAGATCAAAACACTGGTTCCTTAAGCACTCCAAACTGCTGAGACACACCTCTTCATCACTCTCCTCCACCATTTTTTCCGTAAGTCCATTGTTCACAGGCTTCCCTAGCATTACAAAGTTCATGTTCCTATTATCTTGCTGTGAAGTATTGTCTGCATAATTTCTGTCATTAATGTTTTCTGAAAGCACTACACCATGTCCTTGTGCTAATAATTTAAGGGAGTCCACTGTTTCCCTAACAACATCACTGTCTAAATCTAAACTCAGCTCACTTTTCCGACCAATATTTTCATTTTTGTCACTATCATCTTCCAGACTATTAGATGTATTGCTGTTCATTTCTGATTCTGTCCTGGCTCTGTATGCTGCATCCTCTGCAATTTTGCCAAGATTTAACAATGACTTGGCCACCAGTTCATCGTAATTATCATACTCATCATTATTGTTATCGTCTTTTTCTGTGTCTTGCATTATTCGAGTATTGTGACAATTCATTTGATGGTCTTCTGCATAAAAAACAGAAACAAAGAAAGAAACAAAGAAAGAAAGAAAAAGGAAAAGAAAAGAAAAAAGTGGCTACAATTGGAACTGTTGTTGCAATCGCACGGACAGAAAACAAACTGCATGTCAAATATCGTTAATCACACAGCAATTCTATAACACTAAGGCCCATGTGAAGTGAATTTCTCCATAGTCCATAAGGCTATTTTTGTTTATTTGTTATTCACATGAATTTCTTTCACAGAACTGATAAGAAAAAGGCAATCAAAATGCTAATTACTACTACTACTAAATATTATGGCATAAATACTTATGTTTCTCTTTTCACTTCTATATTTGCAGTTTTATGGGGGTTATTACAATCATATTACTAATATGACATAATTGCCTAGGTTTCCAACTTATCCCACTCCTCTAGTTCCTGTGAACATGGTAGATGGCAAAGGAGTGAGTATTACTGGATATATTCTCTTACTGATGAACACCATTCACCAAAAGAGAAAGAATATACACCGAGCAGGAAATTGACACTTTTTTTAACACCACACACCATTAACACCAGATAATCAATAATGCAAAGATCAAAATGGCATTTTACTTAGTGGATCCACCAGTAGAAATCAAAATCTCTCAGTTTAACTTTGCAAACTGTGGAGAAGTAAGAATTTTTAAGGAGTTGTTACATGAAAGGAAGACAGAAGCAATTATATGCGCAATATAATTTTAAGTAAATATGCTAGCCCAAATAATATGGTCACACATGTATGACAGGACTGTTATCTACTGTCCTATGTATTGTAACATAATGGTGCAGTGTTACCACGTTTTACTTAGCTTTGTTTTAGCAACTGTTGAATAATAGAGGGACACCTCAATAAGATGGAGCCAATGTGAGGCCCTGAGGGTGAGATTCATCTCACCTAACTTTAGACATGAGCAAGGCAGGCATCTACACCCAAGTACGCTATTCGATGTTCTCATCCTTAGTCAGTAAGAGAAGCAGACATTAAGGATACAGTCCACCTGATCTGGTTAAGATATCTTCTTGAGAATAAAATTAATAACTACTAGAAGTGCCTATTTCTCTTCATTGACAACAAGGCGCTCGGAATAGATGCCTACCTTAAAGATATCCATAATCGGTCAGATGAATATCAACCAGAGAGCATTTTCCTGATATCTCATGTTCACTCTGAAGTTATGTCATTCTTAGACCCATTCTTAAAACAGATACACATTCATTATAACTTACTAATTAACGTCTCATAAATTATATTTTGATAATTGACCACTCAAGCAATATTTAAATGTTTTGCATCACAACTGGGAAAGAAAGTTCCTAAATCTGTCATTACATTGACATGCTAGGCCAGTTTTTCAGCTGGTGCAAATTGAAAGAAAGCAGTAGAGCTAGGACAATTAACACCTGCTCAAGAGCTAGTCCATCAACTTCTGATAGCATCTTTTCAGCTCAGATGTATTTTCAACACTGATACACCTAAATATGTAGGATTTTCTGAAGCGTGACTTTTATGTTTTTGGTTAAACAAACCAAAGTGGGAAATTCCAGGTAGTAGGTGGCTTGTACGCTAACATTTTGATGATAGGAAATAATTTTTGACTAAAATATTTTTATGTCAGTGGACAAGATAATAAATCAGAGTTTTAAACACAAAGCTCAACAGCACAATAATTAATACTTCAGCCACAAGATAGTATTCCTTCTACACAGTGGTTAGGGATCCTGGGATGATAGTAGGCTGTAGTTAAGCAGCAGAACTGGTAGATGACTAGGCTATGTCTATGGAAAAAAATGCTTTAATGGTAAAATATTATATATTATCTACTTGAATACAGCATGAAGACAATTAATAGGATAGTAATAGACTCTATTATCATAGGTAGTTAATAAGGTAATTAATATGGTAGTTTTACACGACAAGATATTCCACATCAATAGTGGGTTACCTATTTATCATCAAAGGTGCTTTAACTTTAGTTGCTGTTTTTCTCAAGATAATCATAATTCATATTTTCAGTGTAAATAAGGGATGCCACTTACGCTACCTATTAGAAAAATTTCCATCTTGAATGACTGCATAGCAGTAGGTAGTTAAGGATTACTGGATAATTAGTTTTTGCTATTTGAAAAGAAAATGTTTTAAAACACTAATAATAATTTTCTAAAGTGAAACGTACAAAAAATTCCCACATAATTTAAATATTAAGGATAAAACCTGATGCTAAGAAGACTATTCAGTAGAAACTGCTGCTTTTACGGGGTGCTTCTTGTAACTTTGTCCGATGGGCAGTCAGATGTAGCAGAAGGAACACCAAAGTAATTAAAGAAGCAGTGAGCTACAGCTCCAAAATTGCCAGTGCCTTCAAGTTTAGGATGAGATATGTACAAACACTGGTGAAATCAGTCCAAATCTACTTCTAACGGGATACTGAAACAAGGAATAGAAAAAAAAACTATTTTCTCAAGCTATCCAGAGAACTGTTCAGGTATGCAGTGACTATTGTAGGCCGACTTTTGAAATGTGAAAAGTTTCAGGGCCTGTTTGTTAAAAAAGGGGTTTTGTGTTTGTTTTTACATGAATGAGGGTCATGTAAATGATCACCAATGGGAGGAATATGTCATACTTTGCCTCCACAACAGTGAAAAGTCAAAATATGAATCACGTACTGTGTGAGTGAAGACATGTAAATTCCTTTTGAGTAGGTGAAGCTGGGTGAAAGCTGTAACTACAATATTTTTTATTCTGTTTGTTTGGTTATATCCTTTTCAGTTCTCCTGCCCGTTCAATCCTAAAAAGAAGAAGAAAAAAAGGTGGTGGAGGAGAAGAAAGTGTAAAGCATGAATGCCGGATGAGAGAGGTAGGAAAACAAAATATTTTAATCAAGTTTCATTCCTCCTCTTTTAATCTTTGGCCTTTTCTTGCGTCTACTTTCTTTAGCAACTATTTTGCTCGTGTTTCTTATCTTCATGCAGCAGTTAATTTTAATGAAAAGGGTATTTATGTATACTATGTCATCTCCTCAATGACAGTCTGTTGGATGCTGAGCGTGCTCTAGTGAAGCACCTGTGTCACCTGCTTATTAAACTGAAATTTTGAGTACTGAATTAGTTTGTGTGTTAGTTAAGGGTCTTCTGGAAAGTGTACTTGCCTAACAGCTCTTTGTGAACCTATGTTCCTTTTCGTGGTTCAGCTCTGTAAAATCTTATCTTGTTTTCACGTCACCTTTCTATGCTTCCCAAGATCTAACCTTCAACTTGGTAACTACCTTTACACTATGCTGTTTAATGGCTATTTGCTAAATGACTGAAAACATATAGGACTAAACCACCTACTCTACCCCTTACATAAGTTTTTTAACCATTGACCCAAATTGCAAGTTTTTGATTTGGCGAAGAGGCTGAGTTTGTCTCAAAAAGAAACAAGTTAGCCAGTTTAGGTGAAGAGCAGACAAATTTATCATATATATATATTTTTTTTTCTGTTAGATTTAGAGTCGCATGGACAAGGAATATGAAACACAGTTTAAAAAGAATACCAGATTATTTTAGCCCTCATCCGCAGAATATTATGACAATATAGGCATTTTTGATTGCAAAATTTGTTCTTTTTAACTCCCAGCAGATATAACAAATGACAGGAGCGAAATTATAGTGAAGAGTATGTGGAATAGCTATAAAGAGCTGGAAGCCTTTAGCCACCTCAACAGAAATGCACTCTTGTATTGCACTGAGAAAAGGGAATAATTTCATTTCTTATTGCACCTTTCATCCAAGGATCTCAAAGCACTTTACAAACATTATTTTAAAAAGCCTCACAACACCCCTGTGAGGTAGGTATTTAAACCCCATTTTACAGATGGGAAATTGAGACACAGAGAAGTTGAGTGACTCTTTCCATGTCATACCAGGAGTCACTGGAGAATAAAGACTACAGCCTCTACGTCCTTGATTGTTTCCTCCCTTTGTTCCTATCACATCCATATTTAAACAATTTTTTGGCAGAAGAAATGGCTTTCTGTTTTTTAGTGTAGGGAGTCATGCAAAACAGCACCTTCTTTTTGAAAAGGAAAATATACAGCATTTAGTTTGAGAGATTCTGCAGAGAGAGGCAATGATACTTCAGTAATAGCAGCTACATTCCTACCAAAGGCCAAAGACTTCAGAAACAAGACTTTCCAAATCTGTGGTTCGTGTATTAAATTGCTCACTTTCTCCCACGCATGGGAAAACATGATGGCTAACAAGCTCAACCTACACGTGGTCATACAGGCTTCCCGCCCGGATGGATGGTTTCATTATCCAGGCAGCATTGCCTGTTTTAAAACACTTTACTGCTCTTGCTACTGCCACTTGTCAGTTCCTAAGTGCTCAGCACATGATACTACTGCAACACCATTTTTCTCCCTCCAAGCTGTAAAGTGAGGTGCGTGCATACATCTCCACGTTACAGCCTATGATAGCTGGCCTACGAGAAATATTTAGACAATGTTGGCACAAATGAATCCCAAATCTTAGAAAGTTACAGCATCGTAGGGGGCAGGGGGTTGTTTGTACACTGCCGTCTCCTCTAGGAAAATCTTATGAATAAGGAAACTGAAGAGGCGGAAAACTTAGTGAGATCTCAACAACTACTTGACTCCACACTGAAGAAACAGAGCACACATCTAACTCTCGCAGGGCCTAAGCAAGGTCTCTAAAGGTCTGACCATTCCTGTCAACATGGGATTTGGATCAGAGCCCAAGCCTTTGAATATGCCTATTTCGGGGACACAGTGAACACTGAAGTTGACCATGTGCATTTCCTTCTTCATCTCTGCAAAAGTTCCTGAAGTTCTTTTATACTGTAAGCACTTTAGGTAAAGACCCAAGCAATTTGTTTTACAGTAGTTGATTCCTTTATGGACCTTATATCACCCAATGAAAGTCAAAAGAAAAAGATAACTGTTCATTTACTTACTTGATGCACTTTAATTATTCCATTCTATTTCTTTTTCACTCCTTCCCCTCAGCCTGCTACACGTACCTATAATAGTCATAATACTGGGATTTACTGTTTAGACTCTCCTACAATAATTATAGTATTCAACTAATAACCAATGCTCAAACTAAAATAAGAGTCTCTCAATCCTGACATCCAAACACTATTTCCAAAAAGTCAAAAGGCAATGAATATGCTGGGGATTTTCTTCTTTCCACCACAGAGACCGGAAAAAACACTTTTTGGTTACCTACAAGTATCCCTTTAAGCAGACGAGGTCCCTGGTTGGTATAAAACCTGCTTGTTTGGTTTGCAGTATCTGCAATATTTGGTATGAAGGCATATGTTTAGGTTTGAGAAGGAACTTGCTGAGAATATCTGTGATCAGAAGTGGATATGCTGGGTTTGCAAGGGCGGTATAATTTAGCCAGTCATCCCCATCTGGTCCATGCTTCTTTGAGAATCAGGTTCAGGCAGCCCTTAACTGTTTTAACCTGACTTCTGTCTGGGTAGGTAATGAGATGGCTTTAGCTGATGACTGGCATTCATTTAATCCTACTTTTTCTCCACAGGAAATCTGTATGAGGGAGGGGAGATATTCTGTCTCATAGCCTTATAATGACTCACTGGAGTATGGCAGTTTCCTGCTTTCTCTCAGGTTTCCACAGCTCAGCAGGGCAGCGGGCAATGAGGAAGCCAAAGTTATTCTCCAGATACTGAGATACAGCAGGGAGACAGCAGGGGAGCAGAGGACCAGCTGCACCGATGGGAGAACACCCACGCAGACAGCTCTTGATATGGAGCTTCTCATGGGGCTACTCCAAAGGCTGCTTAGGAGACAGTGACCCCTACCTATACCACTCTCCACGATCATTGCTTCGCAAAGGATGCAGCCTGAAGAACACATTTTCAGTTCATAAACTAACATTTTCTTTCTCACATACAAATCTCTGAGAAAGACAGGTTGGAAACTGTTGCTATAGGGATACATAATCTCTTTTCACTGGTTTTGTTTCATTTCATATCTCGGGCTCAATGCAGATGTCCGTATTGAACAGGTCTCCGTAAGAACTAGACATCTAGACATTGCATTTACAGGCGATGGACAAAAACATGCATCCTGGGATGTGATTTATTTAATCCTAAACTAGGTATCTAAATTAGACTGGATGAATTATTCCGTAAAAATGACTATTTCTCTTGATCGGTTATAAATTAAATTAATGGGATGAATCCTATCCCAATTGCTTTTACTCAAAACTTTCACATTTCTCTTTGCTGAAATTCAACAATGTCTTTAATTTGACACAGTAGGAATTGCAGGGAGGAAGGAATGAAGGAGCTACCCAAAAGGGGCTATTTTTAGGTTGTGGACAAAGTTATATAAGGAAAGGTTGGTGTGGATGGGGTAGTATGGATGCTTTGGATGGGACAGATGCTTGTGATTGCATGAGTTACACGGAGATGGTTATATCTCATTGGATATGTTTGGTCTCTATTATAAGTTTAATTACTTATTTTTAGTTGTGTTTGATTATCAAAGGAAGCCTGTTTGTGCTTTGATAACAATCTGACCTGACTGGCAGAGGGGACAGAGGCACACATCACTACCGTTCTAGAGCATGAGAGAACTGCTAAATATAATATCATTGAAATTTCTTCTTCCCATTTCTCTTTCTATCCCCTCAATGAGTTCAGTGCCAAGGGATCTGGAAGGACAAAGACTTTTATGTGCATGAGTGCCAGACTTTACTTCATTGGAAATGTAAAGCTCTTAAATGTTAGGGGGTTTGTTCCTTTTTTCCCTATCCCCTTATCCAGCTTCTTCATCTACATTTCCCTTATTCCCCACCTTTTCGTGACAGGAAAGGCTAAGTAATACTTCATAGAATAATGAGAAGGTAAATATAAAGGGTGCTTTGCCTCTCTGGTTATAGCCATTCTAGTATAAAGTAATTAGGGACAGAACACCAGATGAAGCAATGGCATGTGATTATTCATACTGCTAAACTCTTAGTGAAACTCTGGCATGATTTTGATTTGAGTGACTTAGCATCCTTCCAGCACTGTCCAGGCACAGTGCAGAGGTGTTGGTTGGGGACCATTCCCAAGAAGGAGTTTGAATGTGGTGATCCTATTTTGGAAGATAAAATCTTAGCTTCATGCACTCAAGTCATGCAACTGTTGAATTCCGCATTAAATTCAGGAATTTGGCCTGTTTTATTCACTCACATAGATGTAGCCTTTGATTATTGTGATTGAAGACACAGAGAACAAGGCAGGAGAATCTGTATGGTGGGATCAATGGAGAGAACACTGTTAACTGTAGAAGGAATGGGTAAGGTAAATAGGAACCTGTTCTTTTAATGATGCTACTCCAGTCAGTCAAGAACACGTATACAGTGGACCTCAAGAAACAGAAAACAGTGACTCAACGGTGCAGTTAGCTCTTAGCTGTATTAGCTAACTCTTAGTCTCTATTATCGTCTGTTTATTTGCCATCTATATTACGAGTACAGATGGCCTACGAGATTGGAAACGTCTATGAAGGAGATTAGAGTACTAGAGACCTGTCAAATGCAGGAAATGTATGCTATGGTAACAGATGTAAAAAACCTTTCCCTGTCACGACTGCATCTGCATAGATATTTCCAGTGAGGTTGTTCCAACTCCCTGTCCACCTAAAGAACACACAGTGCCACCATTTAGAAATTGTCCCTCCTCCTTTCTCTGAGGGATTTCCCACTGCTGTTCAGGTCTGCACTAGAATATCTGTCCTGATGATGAAAGCTTGCCTCTAATAAAAAAACCCCACCTTTGCTGAACAAATGTAACCACCTACACATTTACATACTTTTCTATATGTTTCCAACTAAAGATATACCTGCCAGCAGTGGCTTTGTAGACAGCCTCACAGTGCCTAAATTGACCAGAGCAGCACAGTCTCAGTGCACGACATCCCTGCTGAAACCCTTACTCCAAATGACCTCACAGAAACAACAAACTACAAAGTGGATCAATCAAACAAATGACCACAACAGTTTTCCAAAATACACACACACACATAGAGACAGAGATAATCTTACACTGTACAACACTAAAAGCTGAGTCTGAGTCTGCTCTCAGGATGGTTCAGCTCAGAACTTGTGCTGGAGTTCACTGGTGAAAGTAATGTACATGAGATAAAGTCAATACCTCTACTTCTGACTGAAAGTATTTTTGTTTTTTTTTAAATATTCAGCAGGTGATTCATACTGAAATCACCCTAACGTATTCACTTTTGATTGCACTATGTTTGATTATTTTTAGGCTCTAGTCTCATTAACTTAAATTTCTGCACACTGAAGTATCTGAGCTACTTAAGAGCCAATGGAATCCACCTATCCAACATGAACTTTTCCCCTCTGTCCCTTTGTATCTGGTGCTGTATTATGTTTTACGACTTAAATATTAATTTATTAAATGGAACTGCATTGAATCCATTCCTAAAACTCAGATAAACTGTGTGCATTATTTCCACACTGCCTGCCTTCTCAGTGATGTGCAATTTGCGGATTTCAAGCAAAACACTTATTTGCCGAAGGACAGCTATTCTTTCTTTTATGAATACATTGCTATTACTTTTAGTTACACATTTCTAAATAGTTAGTAATTTTGGTTCATTGCTGTTTGTATCTTCTCCACAGATCAAGTCAAGTTTAATAATCCTGGTTTTCCATATTATAAAAAGTCTCACAGAGTAAAGACTTACTGGTTGGGTTTTTGAAAGTGCTCTGCACATGTCTAATTCTGATTCTACTGGCAATGATATAAAATTCCATCAGTATGGTATAAAGACAGAGTAAGTTACAACACATCATGAACTGTAGGAAAAAACATATTAGGTAGTGGAAAATATAACAGAAAAGAACCGTACTGTGCTACATCACCTGTGGGTGTGGGTATTTTGTCTAGCCCTGATCCTGATCAGCTGTACTATAAAATTACCCTTCTTTCTTAAAGCCTTTTTATTATTATTTTAAAGATTCTGCATAATGCAGATTCTAGACTGCAGCTTTCATGTCTTTGTCATTTCCTGCTGCCTTGGAAAGGATCCTAACAGTGTATTTCACTTGCTCTCAGCAGTACTCCCATGCTGACCTCCTAATCATTTCTTTGTGTCTTTCTGCATTCTTTTTTTTTCCTGTGTAAGTCCTGTACTCCCTTTTACACTTGGAACTTATTCTTTCCATTTCTGTGTCAGAAGACCCTCCAGCTGTTGAATCAAATTTGTTCTTAAACTCATACTTATCTTTAATGGGCATTTCAACATGAATCACCTAAAAAAAACCCCTTATGAACAGCAGCAGCAATTTCTGCATCACTTTCACATTGGACTTCTCATGTGGCGTGTTGTATAGAAAGGAATAGTTATGTTTCTATTTCTCTTGGTGATACAACTACACCCATGCTCATTTGTGGCTCGAACCTGGGAGACACCTAAACTCCAACAACGATCAACCGTTCAAGGCTCTGCTTCTATGTGTACCGAAACAGCTCCCGCCTTAAGAAGCTCTGCATCTATCTGCCACTTAAACTTTGAAGGGTTCTAGACATTGGGTGTTTTCATACTTAAGTTCCCAGAGAGACCCAATCCGATAGATATGCTCTAATAGACACCTGAAAGAAAAAGGCTTCCCATAAAGTGTTGCTTTGACTGCCTTGCTTTAACTTGTAGCCAAAGGAAGAACTGCCTGTTTCCTCCTTCATTTCCCCTGCTCACCCCTGCCCGCCCATCTCCCAGGTAAAATACATTGTTTAGCAGGTCACTTGCTAAAGCATTGGAAGACGAAGAGTAAAAGCTCTCACAGTTTGAGTGGATTCAATACCACATCTCCCAAAAAAGTTTGCTAGTCACCACAATAAAAGCTAGACTGGACACAAGCTCCACTAGGAAGCAGAAAACACAAGGGTAGCGTAAGACCCATACATTTTTTTTCCATGCTATTTGCGTCGTGCAAAAATATACCTGCTCCCAGGACTGATTTTGTAACCTAATATTAAGCAGTCAATTCATAAGATGGTTAGAGTGTCCTTGGAGCAAAGACAGGAACCCAGCACATCCCGCTTTCCCAGAAGAATGACCCCCTTTGGTCTACTGCAGTTCTTGAATTCTCTTTCTAGGGTGTGATGGAGCTTCAGCAGAATGCATAAGAGCATTGATTATGCAAAGCAGTCTCTGGTCTAGCCTCTAACCTCTGTTAGGAAAGAAGGAAATGTGGCATTGAACTCCTACCTCACCTCTCACACAACTCAGGAACCTGAGTTACAGATAAGGGCAGAATTTCCATTTAATTCTGTTCTGAAACGTTCATCTTGCTCCATCAAATGTAGGAGGATCCTTGGCTCCCAAGAAAGGATTCCAGCTTTTATTCACTTAAAAGTTGCCCTTTCTCGGTGTATTTTGAGAGAAGGATATCCACAGAATGCTCTCATCAGATAACAAACAATCTCCAATATAAACATTAGTATACTTTTCGTAGGTCCAACTCCAGCCCTACTCCTAACAGTCTGCTAATAATTATCTATCATTCTGTATTTCCACTACTACTTTTTAAAATATATTTGCCACTTAATGATCTGAGGGCAAAGTTTTATTCATCATATTGCAACAGAAGAAGAAACAATTTTTAACTTTCCATTGGATGCCAGCCTTTAAAGTTGAATGATGATTTAATTATTGCAGATGATAAAAACACAGCTAAGGGTTACTTTGCAAAGACTTCAGTCTAGTGCTTTACAGGGTGTCCAAGAAACTGTTTAGTAGATGCATCTTGTTTACATAGAACTTCTATGGTAAGTTGAGGCAGCTGGTGAAGCAATAGAATTGATACAATAGAAACCAGAAGAAAAGCAGTTGCGTAGCACGCCTTAAAAGTGTACATGATAAGTAAAGAACCTCACCACACACGCTTTGGAAAATGTAAAGACATAACCCTAGCCTGACTGTGGGCCGGCGTGTCTTTGCGAACATTCCTCTTTTAGGTAACTGGAAGTATTCATGCCACATAGACCTCTCCCTTGTTACTGTCAGTAATCCATGTCTGCAGGGTACGAGGAAGAAAATGCCTGCTTGCTTTATTTGTTTTTGTAATTGTAAATTCAGCTCTTCTGTGGAGTTCCTTTAGTGTCACAGCAAGACTATTACTCATCCTATTAATAGTATAACATGCAAAATTAAGCTTTTGGGATGACAGAACTATCAGATTGATGGGTTCACCTAATAAACCCCCATTAAGTCTTGAGCTGTCAATCCTGTTAACTGGCAAAACTTTCTCCTACAGAGCTACTGCAAATTTTTGCTAAAATAGTAATATTTACTGCACAGAGCATATAATATCTGCCATGGATCCCTTGGAAAAAAACATTTAGAAAAACAACTGTGGTGTTATGGATACTTGACATACTTAATGTTAGTGACTGAGTGTTTTCAGTACTTTCTGCATGAAGCCTTTATGTGCCAAATACTTCTCAGAATTTCAGAAACAGTGACCAAAACCAGTTTGAGTCCATAACCACATCAGTGGCCTTTCTTAATTACTACTTAACATCCTTTATTAAACTCCTTGAGGTGGTTTCTTTCCTAGCATTAGTCCTCTTTATCTTCTGCTATATGACTCGGCCTTCCTTGCTGTCCAGCTCGCTAATTGTAGCTCCTACAATCTGCTCTCAAAAACTATCTGTAAAATCTGTAAAATACATTAATTCACACAGGGAAAGCATCTCTTATGTATAAATGGATTGTCATGTGCGGTACATGTGACAAAAGAACAAAACTGAATTGTTATGAGACCTGTAAAATGAGGAGGAATGCTTCCATAATAAAAAGTATTCAGGATTACATACATGTGTTTATTATACATCAATGCTTTTCTTTCAAAAGAATACTTTGTTAGTGCTGTTGTTGTTTATATATTTCAGTTAAACAAAATTTCTGTGACCTGAGGCATTTTCCAGGACTGCAAATTTGATTCATGAGAATAGATATGTATCAGAAGAAATGATCAATCCAGTCCGGAATTTTATTAAATTTTATTATGTCCTGGAGGAACTGCAATAGTGGAAAACTAACTCCTACAGCTACCAAATAAGGGTCTCTGCTTTTCAGGGTGAAAAGCTGCCACTTGTGCCACTCTTTTAGGACAAATACTGTAAGCTTGGTGGGAATTAAGAATGAATAGGGTGATCAAAATTTATCCTAGAGCTGCCCTCTAAACACAAGAGGAAAAACAGGAACCTGTAACACTGACCAAGCAAAACTTATTTTTAAGAATCATTACATCTGTAGTGTCAAGAAGGATTTGTACAGAGTCTGGGGTGTCTGTGTAAGCTGTAGTACAGTGTGGACAATGCAATCTTTGAAGTAGCACCATGAAAGGCAACGAGAGAACATGAAGAGGTCTGTTTTGCATAACCTGTGAATATGTTTCCAAAAGTGCCATATCCTAGATGCGAGACTTTCTACAACAACATCAGGTCATTATGTTTGCAAATATGGATGCAAAGAGCTGCTACACGACTGCGTCCACTATTGCTTCTTTAAAGCACTATAACACATAAGCAACCAGCTTCTTGGCACAGTTGTGCCAAATCCAGGAGATCATTGGTAACAAACTGGTTACAGAGAGTCTGAGTGAGAACAGGAATACAGTTTTAAGGCTACAGCACTTTCATTCTGAATTTCTTCTCCAATCCACCTTATTCCAGAAAGAATTAATTTTACTATATGATCTTGCCAGCCAAAAAATGAGAGAGGCAAAATCAAGGATCCACTCAGCATTTATCTGCAGACAGAAGGATGCAACGGAAATTGGAAAAGACAACCTCTATGCAGCTTCTTCTTGAGGACTTCAATCTGTGAGAATCTGAGCAGCACTGCTGATATTTGGTTCCTTTCCAGACTTACTTATCTGGCAAGTCTAGAGACAGGTTCAGTCATACGTAAGCCCTGAAACAATTTGACATTACGAGGGGCCCAACAGCTAACACTGAAGGAAGGAGTTAGTGAATTAAAAATACAAGCAAGCAAGCCCATGACACGTAAAATCGATGCAGAATGAAGCAGCACTAAAATCAGATGTGGTGCTGAACATCTTCTGTGATGCTCTTACTAAGGCCTTTAGTTCAGACCCTGAACTCCCTAACCATCCCAATGTCCTCTACAGAATTTCTGCTTATATCAACAAAAGTTGTGTATGGCAGAGATCTATAATCTGTCTCATCAAAGGTGAATAATTTCTTTACACTGCATAAAGCTGTAATTGAATCATTTGCTCTTGAAGGATCAAATATTTCACATTAACATTTAAGGCCTTTTATTTGTAGGAAAGGAGCTAACTATGCAAACCCGTGCATCAGAAGGGTACTTAAGTACCCTAACTTTAAACATGAAAGTTAAGGTGAAGAGGTCTAATAACTGATTGAAGTTACACGTAAGTTTCTAGACACAGTCTGGAAGGTCTACTGAGCTTCTGAGTTAAACATTCACATGGAAGGAAGTCTTTTAAAGTAGTTCCTCAAGGGGAGGAAAAGTTAGGTATGACACGTGCAACGCCACATCAAGTAAATGTAACTCTACTGACATAGAGTTAGCAAATCAAGTTATTCTTGATTTGTCCTTACATAAACAAACTCGATATCAGGCCCAATTTCACTTCAGAGAATTCAAAAATAATGTTTAAACAATGCCCTTAACAAATTATACTGTCTATGAGCAGCAAAAAGTAAACACCTTGAGCATGGAACACAGCAGCAAGCGAAATTTTACTAAACTAACACCACAGTCATGTTTAATCAACCCACCAACCAACCAACCAACCAACCAACCAACCGCAAACATGTAACAACTGTAAGAAATAGATCTAAACCTTTTCCACAAGAACTAGAGGTATCTAGAGGGTATTTACTGACTAGCTGTTTCCCGACACTACTCCACAACCTTGAGGTTTCCATCTCTGCACTGCTTATTCCAAATCTTTCAATCACATTATTTCCAACAAAAATTTTCAGTGAAAATGTGTGTCTCTATATGAAATACAAAAAGCTAAGCAGCAGAACATGTTGCAATCCATGCTTGCATCAATGCAGAAAGAAGGCATCAATAGAAGTTCTTAAGCCGTGGTTTGACCTGACCACTCCCAGGCTTGAGCGCTTTGTAACTAGATCAAAAAGGCAACTAACTTCTTATGCAAAGGAAACCAATACAATGGCCAGGATAGGTGTCTTCCAGATGCAACTCTATTTATTTTTTTCTCTTGTTCATATTGTTGTTGGTGAGATACTCTAAGTGCTCTTTTATGAAGGGGGTGAAACAATACAGCAATAGTGTTTATTAACAAAGGGTTAAGATCCACTTCACCTTGTGAAACTGTCAGGTATTTATTTAGTCTTCTTTGGCCCTGGAAAATGCACTGGAAAATGTACATTGTCCTAAGCAGTGAAATTATGCTTTCTGGCCTCTTCATTTAAAGGTGTAATTTTCTTCTATTAGATGTTTTGCTTGTGAGGTACACGTGAGTCTAGCTCTCTGCTCTGATTTATACTGAACCCCCACTGTGTTCACCAAATAGATGACCACTTTTCTGCTAATAATTTAAATAAATGAATATGATGAGTGGTCAGCAGGCTGGACAGGCAACCTTGCTAATACAGATATGCCATCTTTATTTTATCAAGATGTAGAGTGTCTTCAGCAGCAAGCACAGTTGGAAAGCTGTGTGCCACCACAGTTTCCTCAGCACATGTGCTTCTTTCATCTTTAGATTGGTGTTTGCATCCCCTCTTGGTTAGAGAGCGTAAGTGCTTCAGAAGCAATCTGATAAGGAGAACAGGAAGACAGTGGCAGGTACTAACAATCTTAATACAGCTGATAGCTGGATTTCAAATTATGAGGGCCTATATGTCTCTGTTGAGTTTGTGCAAGTGAAGGAAAAAACCCCAAAATATTGCCAGACTTTTAAAAACAATCCTACAATTTAAATAAATGTGAAAACAGGGAGAATCTCTATGTCCATATGCTAGCTTTTATTTATTTAAAAGACCTGTATTATGTCTCCTTTGAATCCATCTCCTTTGATATCTATGTTTTACAGCTATTTTTGCAGTGTATACCACCTGAAAAATTAGGTGCAGTACCACCTATTGGCATATTGTATATGCCAGCTACCTTGAGTTAATTAGAAAATTTAAGTGAGTGTCTAAAAGATTTATACATCTTAACAATTCACCTCTTGGGAAACTGCAAGAGTTTTTGTAGCATCATCTCTGAAATGGACTTGATTGATGTATCAAATTTCCTTAGGTCTAGAATCAGCCTGATTCCTCCTGCCCCTGGCAGATTATGAAATACCTGGAGTACAAGCCATCTTGAATGTCTTCATGTGAAATGGGCTAAATAGTGCCTAGGAACATCTGTTCCGGGAGCTTCTCCAATGGAGGTTTCTTTCTATAATAGAAAAACCGTGTGAAACGGCCTTTGGGATCCAAATACCTGAAGCGAGCTCTTCTCAGGAGAAAGTACTTTGGTTTGCCTTGCAAATCAAATGCACCCTTCAGATTTCAATCCAAAGGTTCTCTGCAGTTGCCATCACAGAGAAGGCGCACTCCAACAGCAGCCTTTTCTCTTAGTCCTTCTCATTTGTATTGCAATTTACAGGTCAGGTTATGGTAACACAGATCAGATCATCTATCTGCCCTTTCTTTCTGGGATATAAGGGAAATTGGAAACATTCATCTTTCCTTTAGTGGTGGTGCTGAACGTAAGAGCTTCTCAAGTCTATTCATAGATAGATGGATAGATAGCTGTTCTTCAAAGAGGTTGAGTACATTTAATGGAAATTTAAAGAGGATAAACCAGCCATTGCTGGAAAATTGTAAGCATTATGAGCACAGAATTTGTGACTCATCTAAAAAAGTATGGGGTCTTCTGTTTTTTGTTTAATTTTAAATTGGTATTTTGAGATTTGTAAGAGTATTTCTTTAGGATACATTGGTATTTCCAAGTCCTTTAGTTTATCAATGATGAACTAGAAAGATGTGATTTTCAAAAAGGCCAATATCATTTCAGTGAAAGTCCAAGTATTCTCAGTAAGACCTGTACACCTACATTACCTGCTTATTATCTATATACTCTAAGAATCCCATGCAAAATTCACGCCAGTGAGGTACTTGAGTTTCACAGGATTCACCCTTTTCTACCAGAAAACTGAATTTGGTCTAAGAAATGATAAAATACCTTACCTTTCCCCTCTCTCCCCTTCCTTCCCACTAATTGCTACCTCTCTAGTCCTATACTTACTGATGAAATTCTTCTATCACCAATACTTATGATTTTAACTGTTTCGTCCACCTAGACTATAGTTACTTATGGAAATTGTCTGAAACTGTTATTATCTACAGCGCAAGTGACAGAAGCTTTTATGGGAACTGTGCAGACTTCCTGGTGTCCAGTGGCTAATTCTGCATTTTGTTTCTAGGGATAAGAACACTCAGACACATTCAGACTTCCTGCTAAGGTGCCTCAAAAGGTGGGTGGTGGTTTACTACAGTGTCTACATTGTACCAAGCAGCAAGTGATTGAGACAACTAAATTCAGAGCTGACAGACCTATTTTTTCCATATAGACAATAGATAAAGGGAGGTGCCATATTCAGACCATATAGTTTTAGAACGCCTAATTTTGATTGTACTTTGTTTCCCTGGAAAATCAACAGTCCAAATTCCACCAGAGCTGCTTATGTTACGAGTGGAAGAAAGTGAAACGCCAGGATCCCTATAAAAATCAATCAGAAATAAGCTATCTAGAAAAATCTGATTTATTGATTAGCTTCTAGACCTCACCAAGAACAAACTGTTATCACTCTGCACTCCTTGGCACAGACATAAGGAAGTCCATACTACCTTCCTCATTAATCACTAGTAACCCTTTCTTGTATATCAGCTGTGCTCCAGCTGGGATTGTTGCACAGTAATTACTATGTTGATTCTCAAAAGATCAGGAAATATTTTTCTTATAAAATTCTATTATCCCTTTTCCCATTTTATGAGGATTTTTTCATAATGACTAATATTTGACATAGAAAATAGATATATATTTATTAATGTACAAACGTATTATTACTGGAATAACATGGGATCCTAAGAAAAACTTGACCTGTGCAAGTTTTAATTCCATGTAATATGCAGAGCAGCTAATACAGGTACTTCTGTAGAATTTTTGCAGTTCTTAACCACAGCCTACTACATATGGAAGGAAAGCAGTCAAAAAGCAATGGCAACCTCTGTAGATTGATTAGGACCACTAACTGCATGTGTAACTGTATTGGAATAAGTAAACCACTGTGTTTCATTATGATAGTAAAAGTAAACTGAGTATCAAGCCTGCTGGCTTGCCAGAAGCAATTTTCTTAAGCTCTTGAGTTTTGTTTAGTTTTTTTTTTTTTTTCATTTTATCATTTTTGATAGTGTAGATTCAAAGTTTTTGATGTCAGCTGAAATCACCGCAGCAGTTGCATCATGACCTAAGCACCAACAAGCTCAGTCAACATTATCTCTTAAAGAAACTGCTAGACATCCTGCACTTGCCCATCAGGACAGCAACAGCAGTTGCACATCAGCCTGATCTAACACAGCTTCTCTTCCAGGTTCTGAAACAGCAGAGTTCCCTGCAAAAGGAAGTGGCTTCTCTGTTGCATCAAACTTACGTAACTTTTAAGACTGGCCATTTATGCTCTACCAATTTTGTTGGCAAATTTAAGCAATTGAGGAAATGATACAGGTTCAGATATCCGAGAAAATGCTTATAGCCACCCAGCTGGCCACCATCTTGCCCAAATGGAAAGAATACTTCCAAAGTCCTTCTATAAGACTTAAGATCTGACCTTACAGAATGCTGAAACAAAAGTCATACAACTTTCATACCTGGTTCCTAAGAGGAATCCAACTGAGGACTGCTGAAAGCTTTTCTTATATTTTTATTGGTTAGAAAGGTGAATCTACCCAACCAAAAACGTGTTCCCTGGAAATGGGAACAAAATACTTTTTAGATAGCTCATTAATTTTTGCATGATTCTTTCATTTCACCCCAGTGCATTACGATGTCTGTCATTAGCATATGGACTCTTAAGTAAATGGATACCGATTACATATTTTGAAAATACTGGTTATATAGAGTCCAATATCCCAAAAAAGAGAAAGGTGAATAGGTCAGTCACGTTGCACCTATATTAATTTGGTTACTACCAGTGACCTGTATGTCTAAATGGCATTTATGCCATGGTATGATAACCAAAATAAATGAATTTTAGAAGGATTTTATCTCTGTAAACCTCTCACTCTCTATATTTTTCATAGAATCAACTAAAGTACACAGCATTCAAGTCTCAAAGGACTAAAGTATAATAGTTCATTCTGAATAGTTTCTTGGGGCAGGGGGAAGTATGGGGCAAAATTTTCAAAGGGAAGAGACCCATTTTTGCTCACAAAAATTATCTGCAAACTTGTGACAGCATTTATGTGGGCAACCATTGACATTATATAAGCAGATCCAGAAAATACACTGGCAAATGATCAGTACAGGCACCCAGCTGTAGCTGATGCTTTGCTTGTACCTTCGTGAATATTCTCCTGGTAACAGCATGCATTAATCCACTACTAGGATTACATTTTATGCAAGCATTTTTACCACAAACACACCTCCACCCTCCTTGTTTGAAATGTGAGTGCTGGTGCATTAAAAAATATTTGGAAGACAGACTTATTAAAATAATTGTTAAGAGAACACAGTGGGGTATATTTTCAGTGTGGAGCTGAGTGATTTAGCTGCGTGACTTCCATTAGCTTTAATGGGAACCGCACAGCTAAATGCTCATACACCACACTAGAAGATTAACCCAGAAAACACGCATTGTTTACTTTTTACTAATACTCTGATTATTACCACGTTCTTCCTCCTCCTCCTCCTCTTCCTCCTCCTCTTCTTCCTCCTCCTCTTCATCCTCCACATCTTCACCTTCCTCTTCATCCTCCTCTTCTTCCTCTTCAATCTCCTCCTCTTCTTCTCGATCTATCTCCTCATCATCCTCCTCCTCATCCCCTTGCTCCTCATTATCATCAGAATATTCCTCCTCTTCTTCATCCTCTTCCTCTTCTTCCTCTTCCTTTTCATCCATCTCCTCTGTTCCATCAGTTTCATAGCACTCATCTACTGAAGAGTTGTCTGCTTTAACCACAAAGGGTTTTCTTTTGGGGGCTGGTTCTTGGGGTTGCTTATCTTGTGTTTTTCGTTTTTTTGCCAAAGGACAGCCATAAACACTGTGCAAAAATAAAACATGCAAATTATTACACTGTCCTGCAGATTTCTGTAGGTCAGATTGTGTAACTCATGTCATTTAGTCACATATTCTAATTCTACACCATGATTAGTCGCTGTTCTCAAAATGCATATTTTCAAACTAAAATGCAGCTTAGGCAATAATGACCAAGGGGGAGGACACTTACAAAACCTGTGAAATTGCAAACAACTATTATTTGCCTGAAAGTGTCACATGTACATGCCAGCATAACAGTTACAGAACTGATAAAAATCTGTATTTTTCCTTCTCATTCTTTTGTCTCTTCTATACGTTACACTCTTTCCTAAGGCAGATAATATAGTTAAAAAACCAGCAATCTTATCCTACATGTTAGCCATCAGTACAACAATCGGCAATAAAGGAATGCTTCATAATTTTGTAATATTCAGTAAGGTTTAAAATGTGTACAATTAAGATATATTTCAATTGATATTTAAATAATGAAAATACAATCACATTCTTAATACTGTTGTTTATTGTTGTTATTATTATAAATGATGAATTGTTTTTAAATTCTCCACTGCTATGCTCCATTACATGCTACAAGGCTGGGTACATGGGAAAGCAAGCTCCCCAACACAACCCAAACCAATAGATTTTTCATGGCCAGTGTTGGAAGTGTTCTCACATTGAAAAAAATCAAACCATGAACAAAATCTGTTGTCAGTGAAGGAAATCAAACTTTTCAAAGTTGAGTACCACTTCCTTGCCGATCATTTTAATGCACGGTAACATAAATAGCATTTCAGAGTTCTGGTATTCCACCAGAGTAGCCACCTGTTTCTCAAAGGTCATATAATGTATGTCGAATGTGATCACCCTTGTGTAACCCCTAAAACCTCCTAGATGGAGTGACTGTACGGACAAATTACTTTTTGTTTAAAGAACTTTCTCTTTGAACTTTTTTACTGTGTGATTATAAATGCTACTCAAACTACATCATTGATTTTTAGTCTTCTTCCTGTGATTAACTTGTTTTGGGACATTTAAACTGTTCTTTCTAGCCCCTCCTGCATATCTACTTGTAACTTCCTTTTACGTTGTATTTTTGTTCCTTTTATCCTGACTGCAAAACACTGAGGAACTTTATCATTTTCTTCCACTCTAATAATGCTTCATATTCTATTGACAGACCACTGAAAAATAGGGGGTTTCACCACATTTAGTACTACAGATGTGCTCTTTGTGGTGTCTGCGTGGTCTTGATCTTGGTCTGATTTAATTGCATCCCAGCAGCTATTCATCCCAATTACTTAAACCACTACTTAGGTAACAAGCATTTTATTTAAGTGCCTAACCATTTTATTTAAGTGTCTAACATAGCCATTGTCTTACCTAAATTTTAAAGCACTTGTTCATAAGAGGGCTGTCTCAGTCTGCCTGTCACACACGTATCTAAGGAACATACACAGTAACAAAAGACGATATTCATCATCGAAAACCTGTGAAGGGAGACCTTCTCCGCATAACACAAACACTTCACTCTCTGTGTAGGGACTACAGGTGACTCTAAAGTCCAATCCAGTGTGCCTAAATTAAACATCTCCTTCCATTAACACTAGCAATAAATACTGAATCAATTCTAATTACCCCCATCTAGCCAGATTCCAATGCTCCTTATGTGGGAGCGTGTATGGGGTAGTAGTCCTAATGGGATAGTGTTTCCAGATACAAACACCAAAGGTGAGGCCTAACATTGCAGGCTAGAGGGGGAACAGACCTGCATTTAAACTCTCCATGTGGAACACTGGGAGAAGGCAGACGAATTTTTCCTCAGAGCTGGAATTTCAGGGTGTATGTAGTGCCCAGGGAAATGACTTGATCATTAGGGAGGAACCTGTTTCATTTAGGTGCCTAACAGAGGTTGCATCCTGGAAAACAGGAGTGGGTCACGGCCTGGGGCTCAGGCAGATTTTAGAGACTTGTGTATCAGTTCAGTGGCGTTTAAGCAGACAGGATAACATTTATTGAGTGGTTGTGTCTTGCCTTCTTGATTTCTGTTGCTTCTCTTTGTGATGCGTATTACCCTCACTATAGCTTCTTCAATGCCATTATCATTAAATGGTATTTTCTCAAAATCCTGATCTTTATTTTCAAAGATGTGAGTAGGCTCAGCCCCAGCAATCCCCAGGATTTAATTTCTTCCTCTTATTATAACTTTCTTAGAACATTGTAAGAGGTAAAAAGATGACACTTCAGGCAGCCCCTAAGCTAAAACCATCAAGGCTAAAGGGACCAGCAGATGTGCAACTGTAAAAATTTTTGGCTACTGGAAGTGACGCAAACTTGAATTTTGCCACATTAAAGTCAGAACATTAACCCCACCCTGCCTCAATCTTTGTTCAGTTAAGAACACTACATACTTGCAAAAGTTTTCATCTAGTAATGCCACAAAACAGTCCCCTTTGGAATTCACAATAGTCTAGCAACTGGGGAAGAACCCATAGGATGATAAATACATCTCTTTTGTTTTGAATTGTTGTTTAATTTTTTTATTTGGCATCTAAATATAATTGCATGACTTTTTAGATGCAAATTATTGGTCAGAGGTAGCAAGAAATTGTTGCCATTGCCATTTTTGGTCATCTTTAATCTTTCTTTCATGGCTTTATGCTTTTCTACACAACATTTTAGAAAGTTTGTGAGATTCTTAAGACATTACTTGGGATTCAAGCCCCCCCTGAAAGTGTATAATGGGCAATGGAAATCAATGCCACTTAGCTGTCTGACCTGCTTTGATGCTTTTATAAATCTCATTAAATAACTATTTGCAACTCAGCTATTGAAGTAAAGTTGTGAATTTGACTTTAGTTTTTCACTTTATTTATCTATTCTCAGTGCCTTTGCTCATAGAATTAAAACTGAGGACACATCAGCAACAAACAGAAACAAATGTTTGTGTAATTTAATGGTTGTATCCAGCATTAAGACCTTGGGAATATGTCATTTTTCCAAGGAAATCAGTTATGTTAGTTAAATCTGACTGAGCTTTTGTAAACTCTTTCCTTATTAGTTTGTACCAATGTGCTGCCCATTTTCTCTACAGTCCTGAATTTGGTTTTGCCTGTGCTTGGATTACAGTTTATAAAGGTACCATTGCATGGGTTTTTCTTATAAAACCTTTAAAATACTGTCTTGCCTGGGCTTCCTTCTGCTCTTCAACTATATACCTCATACAGCTTACATATATCTCATGTACTACAGACTTCATAGTCCGAGAGAGTTAAAAAAATGATCCATGTCTTTCAGAAACCTGGGAAACAGGCCACCAGACCTGGAGCCTACTGTTTAGCTGCCCTATTTTCTCCTTTTTCTTTCTTAAACTGTTTTGCTCTCATCCTTTGTTTCATTAATTTTTCAGATTCTGCCTCCAGGACAGTTCTCCCTGTTTCTGGCACGTTCCCCGTGGTCTCTCTGGCGAGCGCGCCGAGGGGAAGGCAGTGACGGCTCCCCAGCAGCCTCTGCCACCCACTTCCCCTCCCGACCACATGGGGAGATGACAGTCTCTCCCACTGACCTCTTGTTCCTCATATATTTCTGAAATCTGTTATTGCTTGTCCTTACTGCTTCTGCAATTTTCTCCCCATTTCCAATCTTGCCTTTTGTGATCATCCCCTTATTTGCTTATTTTTTAGACTTGTTTATCCCTGCTCAAAGCAATGACCCCATTGATTTATCTGTCTTCTATGCCTTTATCCGTTCTTTTATTGCTCACTGTATTTCCCTGGTCAGCCCTGTTTGTCTTATGTTCCCCTCACGCTTCAGCTCTCCTAGCTTTCAGCAGAATATATATTTGGGCTTCCTGAAACACACTTTTGAATATTCCACATTGCTTTGCTATGTGTCTCAGTCATCTCCGGTTTTCGGAATCTGTCATGAATAATTCTTGTGGAAAGAATGTTGTTGAATTTTATAGTGATAAGCTCCAAGAGGATATATAGACATTAATAATTGAAGAAATTTAAGAAATAATATATGAATTTATACTCCTAAGAAGATGATTTATGGTTTTTTTTTAACTCTCATGCAATTTCTCTTCATTAAAAAACATATGATGCTACTCACTGATACATTCAGTAGGACCTTTCCTCAGCAAATACATATTTCTTTCCCAGAGTTGAACTTCTTGATTTTTATGTATTTTATTACTAATTTAATATAATTTTCAGCATAATTGGTATGGTTATTATTTCAACAATAAAATTATAATTAAATATATCTCTTTAAATATACATTGTACAGGACCTGAGAATTATAAGGGATTTTCTAAATCAGATTACTGATTAACATTCTCCCCTCCAACTCACACGTCAAAGGTGGGACACGACACCAATGTCTGGAGGACACTTTCCTCTTAGAGTCTTACTTCCCTACATGAATTAGAAAGGGAGCTTATGTGACAAAAAAAGGTTCAGTCAACTTTAAATACCTAATTTAGATAAAGTGATTCCTATCTGTCATGTTTACCTGCCTTCTTTTTTCATTTCTCTTTTCTGTTGAATCTATTAATTCAGAAGCCTCATGCTATAAGACCCCAGTAAAGAAAAATAGTATGATGGCAATACTATGCGCTAAATCTGAATATTTTTTCTTGGAGAACTGGTTTTTTTCTTTCTTTTTTTTGTCATTAGTACTTTGAAAAATCTTACAAAGTGTTATTTCAATCTAAAATGTGTAAATGTGTAGCCGGCAACAGTGCTCTCATTCTTTTTTTTTTTTTTTTTCAAGAATTTAATTTAACATAAACCAAAACATTTGATAGGTAATAGAATCTAAAAATTTACTATATAGACACTTAGTGAGGTTATCAAAAACATTTAATGCAGACCTTAAGTATCTGAAGTGTACTGAGGTGGAATTTTATCATATATAGCTGAGGGTAGCAAATCAGGAAGAGTCTGCTTGGAAGCAAACTTCTGCTTAAGGCTTCACAGACAAAGTTCCCAAGGCATTTACACTTGTTCCACTGGATACCGTAAGTACTGTTTCTGGTTTGGACTAGATAACTTCCAAGTCCATGTCTCCAGATGAAGGCTTTTAGGGCATTGAGAAAACAGGTATTTTGCAGATAAGTCCTCTAACAAATCCAGTCTTCAAAGAATGTGCAAACCTCATTAATTTGCATAACACTGCATCCTATTAAATCACTCTCGAAACACTTCTAGCTTTAAAGGAATGATTCTGTCAACTGATAGCAGCTGACCAGAAAATAAGCATTTGGATTCCTCCAAACCCTACATCTTGAACACCCTGCACTCCTTCCTAGCAGACAATGCACTATTATGAGGAAGAGCTGGTAACGTTCTTTTTGAAGCTGGACCATTGCAAGAATAAACTCTTTCAGCTGAGGATGATTTTCCATTCATATTTAAATGACTGCTTAAAATATGCCAAATTCCTACAGGAATGAGCAGCAAATTCAGTGGACAGTGACAACTATGAGGCAGTAGAGTCAAACTTCTTTGTGGGAAATTATTTTTGCTCTCTAAGCCACACTGGTCAGGAATCTTTTCTACCACACAACAGTCCCGCGTAATGCCTGCGTACTGTCCTGGAATATGGGAGGCACTGAGTCGAACCTTCCCTGGCTGTGAAAGGTAAAGAACTTTGCTGAGCGTTCTAATCACTAAGCTATAGAAGAGACAACAGGAAGAGCAACAAGTTAAAGATCAAGAAGGTAATGGAGTTTTTTGAGCTTTTATTTTGCAGAGATGGCTAATTGTAGCCTACAAGACAGAGTTAGGACACACTGGTTTTAGTGCTCCCAACCAGCTGGATTAAAATACTCTGTGCTAGCATCCTGCCTGCTATGAATCCCAGTCTAGAAGACTATATTACCAGAATCTGCTTTCCAGGAGCCTGCTGGCAACTGAGCCAAAGCTGTTCCATAATTAGGCATGCTTCTTGCAACCACTGCACTGCCAAGCATCAGAGCATCTAAGGCCACTTACAGAATGACTGCCCCCACCCCTGTCTTCTCAGTTGGAGCTAGGCACCAATTCAGAGTCAGTGCTTTGGAAAATCTGTGTTCCCACCCATGTTTTACATGCTTGAATATTATTATAAAAGTGGGCCCAAATTACTATGTTTTTATCTATTTAAACTATAATTAAAAGTAACAAATACCTTTTAAAATACAATAAACTCATCTCCATAGTTCTGCTGTATTTCAGACTTTCCCACGAGCTTCTGCTTCTAGTTCAATAAATCAGATTATTATATAAGCAGAAAGCACTTCACAGAATCACAGAATGATGGAAGAGACCTCTGGAGATCATCTATTCCAACCGCCCTGCCAGAGCAGGGTCACCTAGAGCAGGTTGCACAGGAACGCATCCAGGCGGGTTCCGAACGTCTCCAGAGTTGGAGACTCCACCACCTCTCTGGGCAGCCTGTTCCAGTGCTCTGCCACCCTCAAAGGAAAGAAGTTCCTCCTCACGTTTAGGTGGAACTTCCTATGCTCAAGTTTGTGCCCATTACCTCTTGTCCTGTCCCCGGGCACCACTGAAAAGAGCCTGGCCCCATCCTCCTGACACCCACCCTTTAAGTATTTATAAATGTTGATAAGGTCCCCCCTCAGTCGCCTTTTTTCCAGACTGAAGAGACCCAAATCCCTCAGCCTTTCTTCATGAGAGAGGTGTTCCAGTCCCCTAATCATCTTGGTAGCCCTTTGCTATACCCTCTCCAGCTGCTCATAACACATCATCTTTACTTCATTTACTTGTACCAAATAGAAGTTCAATGACTTTTCAGATTAGGTATGTATACAATAGTATTTCAGTTCAGGGAAAACTATTAATTTACCTGAACAGGTAGAAACTTGACTCATAGGAATGAGTGAAATGTTGAGCATCCTATCCCTTTTTGCCTTCTGGAGTTTCAAATATTTGTGTACCATATTATGGAACAGTAAGAAAAATTACAGAAGTGCCCAGAAATGCTGGGTGTCAAATGGTAAAGGTAGAAGATCTGTTATTTTCTTCACAGAGCTTTAAAAGACAACTCGATCCTTTTGCACTTCAGAGCCTTTTTAAACACACAAATAGCCACAAACATCCTGCAGATTTGCTCATGTGTATTGCATTATTTAACTAAATAAGCCCTAAAGAAAAAGAAGTATCTTTATAAAACAGGACTACAAAAAGAAGTTAGGAGGAACAAATAACATGAGAACAGAATGATGATGGAACTCAAAACTGAAGTTGTTTTTTTTTTAGAAATTCGAATATTGAAATAAGTATATTTAAACAAAATAAAGCACAGTAGCTTTGATGTAGTCAATACAGCCACAGTAACTTAAGTCAAAGCGAGGATATTTTGTTTAATTGGATCCTATACCTCTCCAATGTGAAGCACCTCCCCACCCTTATTCACTGAGACTCCAAACTGGTGTAACGGAACCCCGTGATGAACGGTGGCAAACTCACTGCCTGATCTGCTCCCTGGCTGGCAAGATCATTTCACCCATCACCAAAGTCTCTGCTCTTGGGACATGACAACTGAAAGGAAACTTTCAGTTTTGCAACAATTAACCCTTTTAAACAGTAAGTTTATTTAATTGATTTAATCCAATCACTGTTCAGTGAAGAAAAATGAGGCACTGTAATCTGTTTCTAGCTGTTGTACAAATACACAGGAAAAGTCTCAGCCCTGGAGAACTCATTTAAAGCAAGATGTGAAAAATAAACTTAAATCACGAGACTAAAATCTTTTGTGGCAGCACAGGTTAGCAAAGTACATACCCTGCAGTTGTAGACTATTCAAAAGTAGTTATATAAATAAATCAATATAATATCTGATTGCCCCGTGACTTATGATGTCATGGATGGGGTTCATCTCTCACCTACCCCTAGGCTTCTAAAAACTAAGTCTATACATGTCATGTTAAGCTCCCTTCATAAGTCAATGCAGAGGAACTGGAACCTCCTGGGAGGCAATTCATCTCACCTTTCTTAGACACTTTGCCTATCTCTCCACTGACAATAAAGGGAGTTAATGGCAGTTAACTTATATTTCTACCACTTAGGAATCTGATAAAAGTGAGAGAAATCCAAACCTTTTTCTCCCTCTCTTTTTTTAACATTGTATGTCCATCCCCAACAAAGGTAGTACCTAGCAGATTTCAAAAGCACACACCACAATACTTCTATAAAGAGAAAACCAAAACCCTGCTTCTTTCCTTTCCACAGCTGCTGTATCACTTAACATGAATAATTCACCTCCCTATAGCTTAGCTATCTTTTCAAGACTACCTGCATGATCCAATATCAGACAAACACTGCAGCTGCACCCTAATCTTAGAATGGCAAATACCCAACTTAATTGTGCGTTCAAGAGCCGGAAGCCACAATTGATTACATCTTGTTGCCAGACCTTTGAATACAGGGACTGATCAAAGAAACTAGGACAGTGCAAAGAGCACAGGTTTAATGACTCATATTGATTCATTAGATGAAATGCATATAATCAAGTTTTGCTAAGTGGCTATTGATTCTGCACACTTCGATGTTGATTTAGATGTAACCCAGACACATGAAAATGGGAACATGCAAAGCCAGTGACCACTTCCGCACTAACTCAAAGAACGCTGCCTTCTGCACTAACTGAAAAGCCTGAAGTCCACATTTATTTCAGAAATCTAAACTGGAAGAAAAACATTGTGAAAGAAAACCCTCTATTTTTCTACATCCAGACAAAAATTAGGTTGGTTACATTGAGCTAAATCAAAGCAGTATCTAGAGCTGCCAGGATGTCCAGATTTGTATGTATTCTTTGTTTTCAGCCTCAGTGGTAATGACAACTCTGTTCACAGGTAGAGGGCAGGGCAAGTTCCAATTTATTTATTTTTCATGATAACATGATATCATAAAATGGGAAAAGTTCATAATCAGTCATTCACCAATTTGAAAGGGTTAGAATATGCTACAAGGGCGCAACTATCAGTTACAAAAAATCTTTGCATAGTCACAATGTTCGAGCCTTGGACATGATATGAAATCTTTCTATTCCAGTATTTTAAACGTAATTGCTTTTAAGCAATTCAGCATGCTAAGTTCAAGCATTCAAAAATCAAGGGAAATAAGCTGCTGGAAATCAAAGGCGATTCATGTAGTTATACTGTCAATCATTTAACAACACGGCTAGATACGTATTAGTAGAATCAACACCCTTAGACACAGACCCAATAGATCATATTCAACAACAACACAGCAGGTCAAACTATCATTCTAGCATGTACTTAAGTATTGAGTAATGGAGTACGCTGTCATTTTATCACATCTCTAATGCAGGGCTACTATAATGCGACTATCAGCTACTGATTTCTATCACAAATATTCTTCCCATCATCTCTCCATAGATACACAATAGCGCTGGATCCTAACTAAATTTTAACTATGAAAGATATATGGCACAGAAATATGATACACCAATTTTCCTGTAACTATAGCAATAAGTATCTCACTTGATCCAAAAAGCTAATGGCTACGGAATATAACCAGTGGAAAGGAATAATACTGTGGAGCAGCCTTCTAACACAAGAATGTGACTGTCATCAGTAAATACCTGAAATTACAGAAAAAAACGACTAAGACAAAGTGATACAAGCTGCAACGACTTCAGTGCTTATGTACTGGATTCTCACCTCCAGCATAAGCTACAGGACACCGTTCTTTGTCTTGCATGGTTGGTTAGGAGTCATTCAAGTGTCAAATACCCTAAATTCTGGTTGCTAGAGGATTGTGATGTTTAAATCTTCCTATTTTGAAAAAAAAGCGAAGAGATTGTTCCTTTTCATAACACAGAGAAAACATGATTATTCTAAAACAGAATAGAAATGACAGCATTCCCTCTACTTTATTGCATTATGGAGCTGCAGCTAGAACTGGTCTCTTGGTAAAAATGTTAACCATTATTAATATGTATTTAGCAAACGTTATTAGGAGGGAACTGAAAATTTATCCTCCATATTAATTTTTAAGAGCGCTTTCTTTCTTAGTGGGCTCTACACCAAAAAAGTTACCATAAAAGTCTGTTTAACATAAAGAGGATTTCAAAAATACCTTTACCTTTACCATTATACCTCCTTGAGGCTAATTTCTAGGACAAAATTTTGATACTAGCTGTTGTGCCTGGCAGTTTACTACTGCATACGAAGTTATAAGCACAAAATTAACACTTTTTGTTCTTTGCTGTAGATGGACACAGCTATTTTAGTATTATGTAATTTTCAACAGTCATTAGAGTCCCTACTATCAATTCCTATCAGAGATGCACTGGAGGAATCTGGGGTTCTTGACCCACACAATCCTCCTGCCCTAACTTCTGCTCAGTGTGGCAGTAATGGGGCACACCCTTCAAGAGACAAAAATAATGGCATATGTTTTTCCACCTCATGTAAGTACAAGGCAGGTATTGTGGATTGTTATTCTCACCTCTAAGAAGACGTTGCTGCACACACCCCCGCCTCCCGCCATGACTTACACCCTGGAAGGTGTGTATTTGCTTGTGCTAATCATCGATTGAACCAGTCTCCTTCTGCAGCGCATAGAAGTTGCTTGGTTTTAATATCAGGGGTCCTTGCAGGTAGTATTCGCACTAAGATACTAGCTCCCCTATCTTAAAGAAATTAGTTCCAGCTGTTGGGAGACTCAAAGGACAAAACTGTATCTCGTATGTTCAGTTATTTTTTTTTTCACATTTTTTTTTTTTTCATTATTAGAAGAATTAGAAATACCCTGGTCTAAAAATGAAAGCTTACCTACTAGCTTAATCACATGACTCCAAAAGCCAGATTTCTAGATATGGGCCTAAATGGCTTTGCCTTAATCTGGCCTTTTTTGATATACCTGATGAAAGGAAGGACACCCCTTCAGTCAAAAAAACCCCAACAAACAAACCTAACTGAATTCCATCACATTCTAGTCCAGAATAGTGAGGCTCCAACTTGACTCATATAATGATTTTAAAAAAAAAAATACTACGGTATATAACGTTACTTTTTATAGCTGACAGTGAGTTCTATTAGACTGTAGAAGAGTCTCTGACGGAACATGAAAATAGCCTCCCAAGGGAGTGGAAACCCCACACAGCATGATTTAAATGTGCCAGCTGGGTTGTGGGTGGAAATGGCGGTTTCCATTGAAAATCTGCTGCCAATATACCTCCTATGGCTAGATTTCACAGGGAAATGTGGCAGTTATCTCTCTCTGAAGTTCAGCTGCTCAGTTTTAAAGATGCACAGACAGGAAAGGTAGCAAGGGCCAAAGACTGAATAGAGAAAGGTCCAGAATTATGTACTGTCCAAGGACCAAAGGGTCCCAAAATTGGGAAATGGCTTGAACGACAAGTGTGTAACAGGAAGGTGGCAAGAAGAGAAACAGATTATTTAGTTTTATAAGATGAAAGGCAACTTTTTAGAAAGCGTATGCTACTTCAAAGACTACTTTAAATTTTTTGAATAGTTTGAGGCATTCGATGCTTAACGCTTATGTCTCATTGAAAGTCATTTAGCAATGTGTTAGTCACTTTTAAAAATGGTCCCTATATATCTGGGGCACAGATCTATAATGGGAACAGTTGTGGCAACATTAAATGTCAGCACACTTAACTTTAAAGTACTTAAGTTTAGATGACTAAGTTCCTTAGTGAATAAATCCCTCAATGGTAATATATAGGTATATAAACCTGGGAGTCACTATAGCAAGCATGTTGACTGTGGTGTATCTATGCTAAGAAATAGGAAGTATCACGAAAAGAATGCTTCCAAAATCACCTCACTCTTTCTTGTTGACGTCTGCATCTACTTGCAACCCTGACTTAGGCATCATCTTGAAAATATGACTCATAATCCAAAAAGACACTTTCTGATGCAGGTACAAAAATCATGCCCGTAGTATGGGTGGCTACTTTATTGTCTCTGTTTTGATACAGGCAGTGCGGTACTGTTCTTTGCCTTTTTTTTTAACAATTCGGGTTGAAACAATTGTCAAAAAAATGGAAGACCCCTTCTTTTATTTTTGTTTGGAACCCAATCAACCTGCTATGGCTCCAAATCTGCTTTCTCTAGAGGAATCCTTTAATCATCAAACTAGCTTTTCTCTTTCTTTCTCTGTTCTCCGTAGAAAACCTCACGCTCCTTTCTGTCCACAGGCCCAGCTTCAACAGCCATGACAGAAGGCAGTCTCATCCTAGTCAGTCTTCACCTGTCATCCTTTTGGTATGGTCCTGGCTTGGGAATTAATTAACAGTGTGCTTAGGCTCAATCAGGCTGATTGAGAAACTGAAGCAGCATGTTGCTTCCTGAGGTAGCATTCTCATCACTGGTCCAGGATGCACCACTATCACAAAATTTTTCAGTGAAAGGGGATGTGACTACTACACTGTCTATAGAAATCAGTGCTGTCCCTGTGTGTTAGTGCGAGCAGCGAATGCCTGCTCTGCTCACTGTGGCAGAGGATGCTGGTACAAGTACATGTGGTCTGCAAATCCCAAATGTTCTGGCATGTAGAAAGCACCGAGCATCACAGCTTAGCTAAGCTGGCAGCACCTCTGGGTACACATAAATAGGTTTTCCATTACCCGTTTGATCAACTACAGACCGAGGATTTTTGTTGGATCCTTCTCTTGGAGTTTAGTACCTAAGCTCTACTTAATTTGTGCTCTAGAAGTTTGTGCTTAATATTCTGGTTTATGTGACTAAATGCTTTTTTTGAAGATCAGATGCAGAAATTTAATGATGGAAAACATTTTTCTCTTATTCTCTAATTAACAGGTAAGTGCACTAAACTCAAAGGCCAGGTACCAGAAGACATTTTAGAGTCCATAATACCTAGAGGGTTTTGAAGCTTATAACTGCAAAATATGATGTCACTTCAAGTTATCTACTATCATGCAGTTATATTGTAATGTAGTCAGTAGGTGAAAATTTCCTAACTCTGCACGAGATGATTTTAAATTTCATTACAGCTTAAAAATTAGGGAGTTTGGTATCATTTCTGCTTTTCAGGCCAGCAAAGAAATTTTTCTTCCTGGAAACTTCGTTTTACAGACTTTTAGAGCAACATAATTAAAAACTGCCCTGGTATAAGAGTAACGAAATTCTATTCCTGCTTACAGAAGAGATCAGTTTAATTCCTAGTATACATAAAAAGTAAAAAAAAATAAAATTGCTACTAGCAAATATTAACTAACCATGATAGTTCTTTTGTGGTTCTACCCAAGCTGTCCACTAAATTGTGATGTGTAAATCTGACTGACTGTTATAATTTTCAATGAACAATCAAAATTATAGTCGATAGAAAAAATTAAATGTTTTCTCTGTTTCATAGTTTTACTTAAATGATGACATTTTAAATAAGTGTTTCCGCTTTTAGTCAATGCCATTTTAACTGTTCAGTCCTTCCTCCTACATCCTTTTAATAACATAACTGTAAGGAGCAAGCTTGACTGCTAAGATATGAAGTTAACACAGCAATCAGAATTTATTTGAATTCTTTCTAAAATGCTATTTGTTTTATAATTCTGACTTAGTTTCTGAGCCCGTCCTTCTCTGAGATCTCTTTAGGTCTCACAAGCTAAGCAAAGCCAGGCCACGTCAGATCTGAGTGTCAGTATTTCCAAGGAACACCTAGGTGCTGCAGAGACACTACTATGACTCAGAAAGTAGTACTCTTTCCTTGCCAGTAGCACTGAAAGAAATTCTTAGCTCGCCATTGTGGAAGGGAGAGAGGACTGTAAAGCTGGCAATACTTTATGTCCCATGGAATTAAAAAGAAGAGCAAAGTGTGTGTGTTTTAAGAACCAGAAACGTTAATTCCAAAGCCCTGCTCGAAGTCATGCAATCACATTCTGTCAGATTTATTCCGAAGTTTTCAGACACATAAACAATCTTTTTCTTTTTTTCACTTTCCACCCCAAACTCCTATGCGCTACAAACGTGCGCTGGTAAAAAGTTGCTATGGCCAGTCTTGTTAGTCAATGTGCTATTGTGAGTGTAGCAATATGACCTTCGATGTCATTTGAAATCAAATACTTAACATCACAAAATGCACTGTGGCTACAGCGTTAATATTCGTGAAATGTTTTGAAATGAACAGTTGAAAAAGCCTTATGAGCATAAAATACAGTTACCATAACAAATTGGCTACAGAGCAGCCGTCCATCTAGTTGGGACTTTGTATCTTCTACTTCCTTTCACAAAGTATGGGATATCCAGAGAATTCTCTAAGAAACAGGTTTCAAAACCAGATTTTTTGTTTGGTGACTAGCAACATGCAAATATCTATAAGACTCATGTCAGAGAACATTCATCATATATGTCACGATATATGACACATCCTCTTGTTTGAGAAGACTGTTTGCTTATCCCCTTCTCCTGAAGTAGTCTTTATGGTTACTAAGAACCAACAAAATAATTAATCCTCATTGATCATCCTAGAAGAAACCATGCCGAAGCAAGATCTACATTAAACACTGTATCACTAATTCTAGCACATTATTCTTATTGTCCCTGAAAATACTCAACAACAAGAAATCATTTGCTAATATTTGTATAAATGAACTTTTCATATAAGAAGGATGGTCTAAAGCAAAAGGCACTGGAGTAGAATTCAGAGCCATGACTCAACTTCTGGCTGTGACGCAAATTTCTTGTGTGGTAGCAGAGAGTCACGAACTGCTAGTTTACCAAGGGAGCGAATGCATTACAGCTCTCAGTTTCTATGCATAGCTGCACAGAGAAATTCTAACATCCAAGTGAGGCATGTCTGCTCCTCTTCTAATACCTAGGGACACGTAGGCACTTAACACACAGCAGAATTTAGATGCTGTAATCCGGACTGGAGGAAGATATTTTCTGTAGTGGGGGATTTCCGCTCTGAGAGTTAATCACCTTAAGCCTTCTTTTTTCTTAAAGAAACAGAGATAAACTCAATCTTTTGACTAGGAGATGGTCAGAGGAGAAATCATGATCCCAGCCTCAGCCATTATCTAACCTAGAACATACAGAAATGTGCGAGAAAGTAGTGTTTAATATCCTCTTTTGCCAGGGGTAACTGAAGCTTCATTTTACACCTCTCCAAAGACTGCTTCCTCATGAGGTTTTACAGTAATCTGGGTTGAGAGTGCCTGCTTCTCTAATACTTCATGCAAAAGAAGCCATTTACGTGTTCTTTGCTCCCGCTGAAGGATTCAGCTCAGGCTACTGTGTTGAATTCTATCTTCTATATGAGGTGCTAATGCTGGGAATGGAAATAGGGTTCTACTCTCTCCAACTGACTGCTCAAAGCTACAAAATTATATCCCTCCATCTTCCTTTCAGATATATCACTGTCCATAAAATAGGAACGGATCTAGACAAGAGAATACAAGAATCCTGACATCTTAACTTTATAATCAAGCAAGTTCCCAGAAGATGGGAGAAAAGTGTCCTAAATCCTATTGACAAAGAATAATAGTGTGTGAGTGCCATGTTTGTATAGATCACAAATTGGAGGACTTTAAAAACACTTGCTGCACTGAAACAAGCAGATAAGAGATTAGAGATGTACTATGTCACATACTTAGTATGACATAGGTATCAAGGTGTCCAAATAAACGTTTCCTGGCAGAACACTAGAGATTTGGACAAGCTTAATGTTAAAAGTACAGTTCCACTTTGACTTCAGAGTTAGACACAAAAGAAGGCAGGGATGATGAAGGTCCACACTTTGGGCTGTGTGACTTAAAGCAGAAGTCGAATTCATGCCAGTTTTTACCTCAAGCCCTTAATCTGAACACTTATTCCCTGTTCACAAAGTATAGGTAACATTTTCTCATGGAGACATTATGAGGGTGAAAAACAGTAGCAGGTGCGTATCATTGGTGAATTTCTTTCATGACTATCAGTTGGACAGAAAGCATTCATTCAGTGCTTGTTCACGCAATTTACTGGCCTGCTCATTACATTAAACAAAAAAATTGATGGCAGAGAAATCTGTCCCGGCCCCAGGGAACTGAACTTAAAAAAGCTGTTTTAAATGGCTGGTATTGGCATTTAAAGCCAGTCATATCCTGTCCTGTCTCATTTGGCTTTATCGTATTACAAATTTTATCATAAATCACAGATTTAAGACACAGGCTTATTTGAATCGCAGGAATATTTTCTCTTAGGCATTATACCCCTTCTCCACTCTTCCATGCATACTTACAGTGTGGCGCTGCTGGTTCTTGCAAATAAGGAGAGAACATTAGGTTCTGCAATCCCTTTTCATGTAATCAGTAAAGTTCAAGATTTTCTTGGGAAGGTGATTCAGGTGAGTAGCCAGGAAACTAACTTGGTAGGTCCACTCAGCTGGTTGAAGTTATCACCATTTACAATGTCCTAAGCTGTATAGTCCTGAGGATGTCTTCAGGAGCTATTTATCCCCTGGGCATTTGATTCTGTACTGTGGATGTATTTATTTAGATTTATTATTGTCATCAAAGATGGCTCAGGAGTACCTCTCCTTTCCTTGTCCTGAGCTGACACCACTAGAAGCAAGTACTTCATACCAACCACTAATAAGAAGTGATGTCTTTGAAAGGGCTGTCTCAACTTATTGAAAAATTTCAATGTAAGTCTTTAAAGACATATCATAGTGAATTTTCTTTGGAAAAAAACCCCAACCCACCAAACTATTCTTTTTTCCCTTTTTTCCTAAACCCTTATTTTTGTTTTCTCACTTTACTTTTTTGTGCCTCATTTCTCTCCTACTTCTACATATACATCTATGTGGATTTTTCTGCTAGCGTAGCCTAGTGATTTAGAACACGCAGAAGGCAGATGGACCTTGGTTTCTGGTTCCTTCAGTCTGAGTTGTTTTGTTGTTTTCTTCATATTCTTTTGCTAGCCCAGGTAATACTTAGGGTGCCTGATGTCATAAAATATGAATATTTGAAAGAAAAAGATAACCATAACTTTATTTTTTACTTATGTGATTTCCCCTGCCTCTTTTTTTGATGATTCTAGTAGGGTTCAGATAATTTTCACTGAGGTGGAGACTAAGATGCGTGGCAACGCTATTCTCTGATAGCATGGGTGCCCACCTATGAATAAAACTTTTTCAAAGTTGTCTGTGTTATTTGTGCTGGTGTGGACACTGGAGCAAGGAATAAGATGGGGTTCCCTGTCTATCCAGCTGCTAGTATTCACCAGTAAATTCTCCTGTCTCCAAAGCCCTGACTTGGAATGCTCCAACCCACAGGCGACTTTTCAACTGCACATACAGTAGCTTGCTTTGCTGCTGCTCAGGAGAACTGTTGGTAGGAGGATGCAGGCAGCTCCGTAATAACCCTAAACCCACTGCACAATGATGTGGCTTATGGTTTTTCTGGTTTAGGGTAAGGCTAAAAACTATGACTGCATTATCACTAAAATACACATTAATAAACAGATGTCTTAAATACTCCCAGCTTTTTAAACGTCATAATCACTATTTTTACAGAAATGTTGTAGAAATAGCTAACTCACAAAATATGAAATAGGGGAACTAGAGTTGACTCTAAATGCAAAATTGTCTTGTCATTACAGATCAATTTTGCTCTGTCCTCCAGAAAAATGTTTTGATCCAAAAAGCACTGAAATGTAAGGTTAGACTTCCATTGACATCAAGGGTCATTTAACAGATCTTTATTTAAATACCAGATAAATATCAGAGACACAATTTTGGGCCCCGTGTTTGTAATAATCCTCCATATATAATTCTATCTTTACATCTTAAGATGCCTGAAATTCTCTTTCTGTTTACAAGTGGGGAAACCAAGGCATGGGGAGATGAAATGTCTTGTTCATCATGTGTGAGTCAACTCTGTAGGTCCTTTTTTCCACCATGAAAAGCATAAATTATTCAACCTCAAACAATTTATTTCTCTCCTAAGAGAACACAATGTTCTCGGCAAAGCTAACAGGCCAACCAACCAAATTTCCCATAGGCAAAGGAGAAATGTGTATAGCTATTCCAGGATCTTGTTGGCAAAAGTCTCTATCCACTATTACTGGATGCTCTATTCACTATTACTGGATGTTCTATTCCTTTTTTTTTTTTTTGGTTAAATATTCTTTCCCATACATTCTGCATGGTTTTCATTTATTCTGTGGCTGATGGCAACACCTCCAGACAGATCCTTCCACAGAAAACACTGTGGCTGTAAGTGGACTGCTGCATGAGAAATATGCCCAGGATCTCCCATTTGAAAGAAAATGAGCATATAATTTCAGCAACGTACAAGCCTGGGGACCCACTGCAGAAAGGGCATCCCAAATCTGCTGTTTGCTGTTGCTGCACCATTGGGTCGGCACTCTGCGTGCTCCTGCCTCTGATTTTATCCCCCACCTCCTCCCCCTGGCTTTATTAGGCTAGTACTCCTGGCACACGCAGATCCTGCAACTTGCTGCCACTGAAATTTCTATCCTCAATCCAGATGGTGGTAGGAGGAACTGAACTGTGGTTCCTTTGTGTAGTCACCTCTAGACAATGGCCACTAGCATGCAGAGCCACACGCCAATTGCTGGTGTATATTTGGTTGACGTTTCAGACCCAACTTTGCACCTTTCTAATCATTAATCAACAATCAGACAAAGGATATATTGCTGAATCCAGACAGCAGCCAATACAGACCTCTAATACATTATGGATTCTCTGTCAGCACATTTATTTATTGTTTGCAGTGTTCTGTTTGAAAATCCCTATGCTCTTTCACTTATTTTTTTTATTTATTTACTTACTTACTTATTTCTCCTTAGCTGGATTTAACAAAGGAGTGAAGCTTCATTTATTAACATTTTTACAAACCCTGAATGGTGGATTACTTTATATAAAATAGATTTATAATATTATTTTTGGTATTTACCACACTTACCAAAATCTTCAGCAAATATACAATTAAATGAAAAAGAATTAAATTGCACAGATAGCGTCAGAGTACGGTTTTTCCTCACGTAAATACCCAGTGAATCATTTTATCGTTATTTAACACTATAATAAAGGCTATCAGCTTAGACAGAAATGAATACACATTTGTCTATACGTCCAGCATTCAGTGGGATTTTTCACAGTATCATAAAAGCAAGCAACAATAAGGACCTCACTGTTCTGTGGTTAGGCTTTAACATAAACGCATCAGTGGACCTCGGGTTCTGCACAGCGTGCAACCATGCTCTGCTATCAAATGAATGTTAAAATATGTACGACCTGGCTTCTGATTTATAATATCGTTGACAAATAGTAAAAAGGACAGGCACGCCATAAAGTTTATGGATGGAGTGATGGCATGCACAATGATGTCTCATAAAGAATAAAGGGAGAAAAGTTATTTATTCTTGTGGATTCAAGAACTAAAATACAGATAGACTGGCTGCGTGCACAGAATTTTTCATAAATATCCCACAGTGCACCCTGTTGTACAGCAGCCATACATTAATTAGAGCATTCAGCAGACACTGCAATGTGTTACACTCACCCAAGTGAATCTTCATTTTTCACATGCAGGGCCTTACTAATTAAAATCAGCTTTGCAATTAAATGTGGAAAATTGTGTTAAACTTTCAAGCGTGATTTAGAAAAAATGCATTTATTTTTAGGGTATTTTATTTTGATGCAAATGAATTCTCCATCAAAGTGAGACCAGTGAAAGGGAGGTATGAGGATTTCTCTTTTTTGTATTATAGATGCTCCTCTCAGTTGCAAGTTGCAATGCTCCACTATCTCTCTGCCAGTACCTGGCCCTGTTCCAATGCTTTTAGTGAGTGCTATCTGTCAAGGCATGAATAATACAGCCCCTAGGCTGTCGGCAGAATCCAAATGAGGCATACATCAGGAAGCAAGCACTCGACTTTAGCTCCAGAACATGCTCCTGTGAAGACAGGCAATTATTCACCCACGGCTGCAGCCATGGCAATCAAACTGGTGGGTGAAAAGGTATATGAAATGGAAAAATCTGAATAAGAAATATGGCACAACAAGCCACAGAAATTCAATAATTTTCTAATAAGAGAGAGACATTTGAGTCTTTTAATTTTGAAGTTTGGGAGCCTGAATTATTTCACTCATTCTGTTCTAAAATATAGACGACTAACCTACAGTATATAATGCCAAGGCAATACAAGGGTACGTGGGGCTTTTCCTAATCAAAACAGCAATGCTAAACTCTATGGTATTCATAAATCCAAATAAATCTGTTGTATGAAGTGACAAATCTCATGCCTAAAAATTAAAAGACGGTCAAAACAATTCTATCTGTATAATGTAATAGAAATAGAGGCAGCCTGGTAAAGCAACAAAGAACCAATTAATATCAAGAAATTTGGTGGAAAATTAAAATGCAGTATATTTTATAAGGTTGGGAACAATTCACACATTATAGATCCAAACACTACTTTATAATCCCTCTTCATTTTTGAGACTCACTTCTTTTTGCAAGATATTGCATCAGTGATTAATGAAAGAAAAAATCCCTTCAAATTCAATACGAACTGAAGAAAAGGCATGCAAAATTCCTCGGTAGATGAAATGTTTAAGTTGGTATATTTCATCGGAATTCTTATTTTCAGCATTCAAATTGAAATTCACGATATAGCGAGAGCTCTATCAGTATTTCCATTTTAAATCCGAAGGGTTTATCATTTGGCCTTAACTCACCCTTCACTGAAATTTAAAACATATTGTTTCAGACTAAGATTGTGTTTTGCTTTAATTTCTATACAACGGCTTTACCTGCTTTCAAATACACACTGATATATGCATGAAAAAAATTCTAAATTAATATACATAGTGCCACTCTACCAGTTTAAGATTCTTTTTAGGGCTCTTATTTGTTAGAATGTGTTTTATTCTGAAGCATGTGATATTTGGCAAGTGATTAATCCATTACAGAATCTAATTGCTTTTGTTACTCGAGAAAAAAATTAAACTATGATGTTAAGAAGCTTTTAAAATAGACTGCTGCATGTAATCAGTATTTTTTAATGTAATCTAGTTAGGATTTTTATGATGTGTCTACATAACTATTTACATGGCAAACCATAGACGTCTATTTGGTATATGGTGTGTTTCAAAGAAAATGCTAAATGCATAGCAACACAGTAGGGTGTAGTATTTCTAAAACTGTCATTCACATCTACTCAGTACACAACATAGGCCAGTTTGCGCTCAGCTACGCTAGAGTAACTATGGGATTTGCACCTGCAAAACTTCGCTCAGAAAGTGGACTCGCTTTTACATTTCTATTTGTATACGTGGAATGTGAATCCTATCATCTTTAACGTTGAGTAATGAAACTGGCAAAGTTCCTACTAATTGCAATGAAAGAACACTCAAATCTATGTTTTTCTTCAGACGCTTAGCCGACAGACATCCTGAAAACACAGCTCTGGGAACGCTCTCCTGGTGCGGTTTGAGTAACTGCTATATACCCAGATGGATTGTTCACAGCTAAAAGTATTCAAGGATCTGGTCCAAGCTTATTGTTCAAAATTAATTCACAGCTCTGAACGTGTAAGAGTACTGTTCATTATTACGCTGCTATCCGCAGTAGACGTGAAGAGCTACCAAGTGAATAAAATAAACAGCATCAGGAGCATGGTCCAGGCAAAGGGTCTGGATTTCACTCCTCAGATTTGAATTCTTTTCTTGTCTCCACCACTATCTGAACTTGTCTATTGCTTGTGTTTTGGTTTTGGTTTTGTTTTTAGATCTTTCACAAGCATTGTCTTTCTTTTTATTTTTCAGGACCTGATGCTGCAAAGATACATGCATTTCTTTAACTGCGTGATCTGTGAGTAGCTGAGTTGGCCTCAGGTGCCTGGAAACATAAACAACAGGTACTGAAGTCCTATCTGTGTAAACTCTAACACCTAGGCACTGCCTCATGCTGTGCAACACAGACAGCAATGGAGGGTCTATGATAGGTTTCTAGGTATTACTAAAATACAAAAAAAGAGAGATGAGTCTGCTCTGATGGAGGCAGGCACACCACCTCACTTTGGGTGCTTACCCTCAGTGCCCGAACTGGGATGCTAATCTTTCTGAACTTTCTATACACTCACCGGAGAAAGGTGATTTCTCTGAGTTAATTTTAGAGATCCTGGCGTCCTGCCCTAAAGCGCCCTGCAGCGCAGCCTGTCCATCTTAGCTACCCATTAGCATCCCCAACTAGCAAGCTACAATTAAGCACTAAACTTAAGAGCTGAGAGCAAAGTACCAAGTCAGTCACGCAAGGTTTCGCTTCAAACTAAGGTTTGACACAAAGGAAAAATCAAAAAGATGGAAATGATACAACAAGCTGTTACCGTTACCACTGTTACCCTGACTAGTACCAGTCTTGTGTTTTGATACATCTCAGAGGAAATATCAATGACGTACAAGGCCTGCTTGTTTCCCTAGCTAAACCTAGCATTGCAGCTCTTTCATAATTAAAAATACAATTGGGGTACAAAACGTATGATAAAACTTTAACTTCTGCCTCATATTTTATCAGCAGAACATTTTAGCCCCTGAATCTGTCTGAAAATTTTAAAGGATCTGTTGATTTCAGTTCAGATTTAATGTACTACCTGAACATGGCTTTCACTGTCATGTTGGTATTTCAAGCATGAATTTACAATGAAAAAAAAAAAAAAACCAACAAAATTCCAGAGACTTCAAGATGTTATAGAAGAAATAGAATTCTGGAGAGCTCTGACTACATCTAGTGGAAGCAAATACATTTTATTCCTAGTAATGAGCCGGTCTGGTATTGTGAATGTAAAGGTCTTAACCTCATTAAAATGCTCTGTAGGTCTAAATGGAATTGAGTTAGGCATCAGCTGAGATATGCAATTCCCTGAACACATCAAATTTTTAAGACAGTCTGATTTCCTTGGAAGAAATGTTTGAGGGTCTTACCCACCAAAATAGAAAAATAAAAAAAAAGAAAAAGATAAATTCCTTCAATATTCTTTCAAAAACTTAAAATTACTATGTGTTAGTTGGACTAGATAAAAAAAAATCACAGCTCTTTTAGAAAATAGATATGTATGTTGTAAACCCCAACAAAGAACTTTGTGTTTTTACACATATATTGCTTAAATATATTTCGATTAGTGGATTGGCAATCAGGGTGGCAAGAAAACATAAAAAACCCACAAATTCCTTAGCCAGTAGAAAAAAAGGAACTTTTGATGTATTTCCAATTTTTATTCTTTGCGCATCCGCCCCAAATTTCATTTAATTAACAGCTCTAAGATTCAGTCTGTTCGTGTACTGACATACCAGAATCATGTCAAGAAAGCAAAATATGGAATTAATGTCTCAAAACTGCATGTAATCTTTCTAAACCTCACATCTATTCCTTCCCCCTCCCCCAATAGGGTGATTTTACAAAACCACAGACACATAGATCAAAGTTAGAGCAATTCAGAAGAAAAAGATATTTTTTTTAAGCTACAGAGTTTCTTTCTGTATCTCTCAAGACTTTTATTTTTGAAATCTGCATGAATCCCATAAAGTGTAAAGAAATGCATGTAGTTACAATCTTGTAACTAGAAAGGACATTATAATCATCTCATTTAACTGTTGACTGCTCAGGAAATTTCTGAGGGAAAAGAAGGATTTGGTGCCATTCATTAATTACTGGTGAGGCTCGCATTTACAGGAAGAAAATGGACAAAAGAAAACCACGGTTTGAAATCAAAAGTCAGAAATGAATTTAAGAAGAATTTAACACGAATGATTTAAGAAGAATTTAAGAAGAACTATTTGGGCTACTTCTCCTAAATCAACTTTCCAATCTAACCAAATCCTTCAAATAACCACAAAAATGTTACCACTTTTATGAGTGAAAAAATTTTAGGAAAAGAAATTTGGATATAATTATTTTATGGTTTATATTGCTTAAATGCAATTCAAAAGCATTTTAATATCAGGCACATCACCTTGATCTCATTTTGAAAGTATTTTCTGGACGTGTCCCTAAGCTTCATTCACCGATAAGAAAAAACGCACGAGTGGACTGAGTGGCACTGAGTGGACTGACATGTCACTGTTTGGTATCTTTTCCTGTTTCAAATAAACGCCTTAACCACAAATCTATAATCTCAATTTAATTCATAAAACCCATATTGCCCTCATTACAAAGCAGTTATCAGATTTCCTGTGAAATATGTGCTCTTATAAACACAAGTGCTTTAAAATTGGAAAAGTCAGTAATGAAAAAAAATCTTATCAGTTTGAGGAGAATTTAACACTGATTTGAACACCTCTCTCTATTCAGAGGAGGGATGGCCAAAACATCAGACATTTTATCTCCTACAACAAGCTGCTGTATAAAATATATTAAATGAAATGCACAGCACATGAGAAAAATTCATGTATTCTAGAGCTGTTAGATTTTCAAAATATTGCACAAGCAAATCATGGACAAATGATTCAGGACAGGAATGCTGTTTATACAGGTGTACAACACTACTGACATTGCAGTCACGGAAATATAAAGACTGAGCTCTAAATTAATCTGAATCACATGTAGCATATGTAACATATGTTACCTTGATATGTTATTAGCAATAGACGGCTAAAAACATTTTCGTAAAGGAGATCTCTCCACATATCATGGTTTAGAAACTGATGTAAAGGTGCTTATAACTATAATATAACATTTGTACCCTGAAGCTTATTATCACTTATTTGTCTTAGGCTTTGACCTTTGAATCTAACCTGATCATCGAACTTAAAATGTTCAGAAGCTCATTTTCGTTCAGTTATAAAATACATTAAACAACAGAAGTCACACTGGCACCAACATGTCAGCAGGGCCAAATTTTAATTTGCAATACATGAGCAAGACAACTATATGCAAAAAACGAGAGAAAACTGACAATGAAAACACGTTTCCTCAGCAAAAATGTGAGTTCGATTTTGTGTGACATTCAGGGGAAAAAAAAAAGTGAATCCAAGTGATTCTGGAATGTCTAATTGCTAATTTTTATCATTGTTTGGTTTATCAAGGTCATGCCAGCTAACTTGTTTACCAAATCTCTGCACTAAATTATGAAAAATTACAGATATTACCTTCTGTGCCTTGCATATTTGCCACTAACATGACCACTGCCATCACAGCCAGGCGTGGGACAGCTGCAAAAGAGAGAGAATTAATTATACAGGTGCCGGTGTGCTGCAGAAAGATTATCCTAAAAGCAGGCAGTAGGTATTACAGAGATGGAGGGCAACAAAGACAGAAAGAGAAATCAAATAACTGAAGGGAAAAAAAAAAGAGGGGATGCTTTTTATTAGCAAGTCTCAAGGGAATTAATTTCATCAGTGCAGCAGGGCATGAGCAAACCACCAATGAACTTGAAAGTGCATTATACCCATTAAAAGGCATGAATTTTCTAAATTGCTAATGGGGATACATTTTACACTCAGAGCACTAACCTGAACAGCTCTTGTATGGCTGGTTCCACGGGAACTGCAGAGAGATGGAAAATATATAAAAATTTATCATCTATTACAAGTACCCCTCTTCTACAGAAAATTACCAGAAAGGTTGTGTAAAAGCAAGGGTCAGAATGAATCGTGCAAAGAGATTCTGGAGGATGAAGGTCACCCTGAGCGGGGGCCTTGAGTGATTTACTGAAGCAAGAGACGTACCTCGAACACCTTTGGAGCGTGTGCGATGGCGCTTCTCGTCTGCATCCACCTCCATCTGGGAATAGATTAGCAGGCAGTCAATGTTCTTATCCTGCATGCACAGACTATCAATGCACAGACTGATACAGTCTCACACAATTTATTGACAGTATTTTAATTCCATTTTATCCTGTAAGGGAAAGTCCACCTTACAGGGGATTTTTAGGATCTTTATGTTTATTTAAAAACAGAAAATGTGGTAATTTCTGCTTTAATCAGTCCGTTTGCATGCCCTGCTTTCACAGCAAATTGTGTGCAAATAAGTGCTGGTTCCTCTCTTCGAAGGGCTATTTCTAACATAAAACCCCGATTACTCACATATATTTTGAAACAAGGATTCAACAGATTTCTATACAACTTAACACTAAAGTCAAGGGGTCGCACACCACAGGTCACTTTCTAACCAAACACTTTGCAGTAGGAAAGACAGAAAGGAATAATGACAGAAAAGGAGATAAAGAGTCATCATTAGAACTGCAAAAATGTCATGTTATTTAGTAAGTGATTACAACAGTTTCCAATGTGTTTCATTGTTTAGATGTGTTTCTCAAGTTTCAGGAATGTGCTCACTTGCTACATTTGGCTAAATCTCTACCTTCGTTTTATCAACAGCATGCCTATCCAATGTAGCTCTCTATGCAGTAATAAATATACAGCAATCTTAAATCTTTACCAGACAGGGGCAGGGCTGCAGACTGGAAAGTATCATACATAAACACTGATCTATAGTAGCTACCACAGGGCCACATGGTTTCCTCTGATCCTCCATGTACTATTGTCACCAGACTTTCAAATGTAAACTGCATAGGCTAGCTAGAGTTTGCAATTTTGTACAACACAAGCAGATTGCACTGAACTATCTTGAGAGACTGTGTCAGGGAAAATATGTGCAGTATCTGTATCATCAGCTCCTTCAGATGGGGAAGAACAGGATGGCAAGATGGATCTGCGGTGGTTCATACATAGAGATGATATCGTAAAGGTCAGGAAGCACAGAAATTGACCATAGGGCTGCAGTTCCCCCAGAAAAAAAATCAATCACTGGTTTATAGTAATATCCTTGGATTGATATCTGGTAAGAATGTCACATATCTCATGCAAAAACAAGGGAACAGGTCCAAGTGACTTGCAGTTAACCCTTTAATCACCGAGATTTCTTTGGTCAGTACCTTAACACAAATGATGTGGGAAGTAACCAACAAGGAACAAATTACACATTAGATGATGATATTCTTTTCATTTTACTAATAAGGAAACAGTACATTGTGCTATTCTGTAACTCCTGCAATGCGTAAGGACTTGACAGGAGATCAGAAGTGGAGTTACTTGATTTTCAGCCTAGGATGTTTTTTAAAAAGTTTGGAAAACACTATCTAGCATCATTTGTCACCACTGAAAAATCTGCTGAAAGAACTATTATGACCCTAACCTGGAAATGCTGCCCAAGCTGTTATGATAGTCTGCGTAAATTTAGAAGGGGCAAACTACAAACCAGATTTGCCTGTCTTTTTAAACCAAAGTAAGCACTTCAAGAATGCTGTGTAACTACACTGACAGTCAAAGAAGAAATCACTGATCTGGAAAAGCCCCTATAGAATCCACACATTCCAGATCCAGAAGCAGGTCAAAATGAAAAAAGATTTTAAAAACTGCAGACACTGTTACTTTAAATTTTGTTGTGTATCCCACGCAGCCTGCTGCTTCTCCAGGAAGGCACGGATCTACCTGCCTTTGTCTGTGACCTACATCTCTGTCATACATGGCAATGTGTGCCTTGGATGTGCTAGGACACACCAAACAATGGTAGGTGTCTGTGTTTAGCCAATGGAATCTTGCTTTGACTTTCTGTATATGCTCACAGATCTTCAAGACTTTGTCTGTCATGTCAAACCTTCAGCCTCCATCCCTCCACATACTCAACGTTGGGTGCTGGGAGCAAGCAATTTACTGAAATTCTACGAGACACACACCGGTTCTGTGAAAGGACGGTCACCTGCCAGCCTACCATAGCAGTCCCCAGACGCACCCCTGGCATTTCCATGGCCAGGAACAGAATCTGCTCCCGTGGCCATTGATCTCACAAAAAACATGGACTTCCTCACCATTTTCACATGCAGAAAAGGGAAATGTGTACCTTAGTGACTCACAAGGAGTTCATCTCAGTAGTCCTACTGTATTCATGACCTTTACATTACAGTTCTGCAGAATACTGAGTCACTGTTCCAGAAGACTGGATCGAGGACAGGCTGGCTAGAGTTAGTTTTAGCCTGGCATCTAAGAGGAGACACCTCAAAGATTATGTATGAAAGCAAAGGGCAAGGTACAAGGAGTAGGAAGAGAAGAAATTCTTAACCTGGCTACAAAGAGAAGCTACAGACATGAAAATGGAAAGGTCTAAGTTCTTAATTCGGAGAAGACAAAAAAAAAGTCATGGTAGAAATTAAGCCTGGTAAATCATAATTAAACATAATCAAAGTATTAGATACGCCTTACTTAGGGATGATGGGCAGAGAGAGGCAGAGCTAGCAACTCTGGTTCACCATTACGTGCATTAGTTTTATCGAAGATTTAGCAAAACAAGACTCTGAACAGTTATATATATATATATGCTCTAACTAATAAATCACAAGACGGGGTACAAGAGATGGTCTGTTATATTGGAAGGTATGTTGAAGATACCCAAATAGTACACTAAACAGGTTGACTGGTTTCTTTTGTTTTGAAAAAAAATGGAAAGGAAAAAAATCTCTGTTGCCTTAAAGGATTCTTACGGGCTGTCAGATGAATGCCGTAACCACAGGAGTATCCTTGATTTCTAAAAATTTTATCTATCTGATAAATTTCTCATGCAAGAAATGATTTAACCAGCTGAAGGAAATTCTATACTAAATCTCAATTTTCTGGATAGAAATGAAAAAAAAAAGCCCTATGTAGTCACCTGTGTGCATGCGACTAAGACTTGCTATGTCTTAATGTACAGAATTTGATCCCAGTAACTAACACACACACACACATGCAAACACAAGAGGCTTTAAAAGTGTCAGTACGCAAAAGCTGGAAATAAGCATTAGACAAACTGAATAGAAGAAAATCTTTTAACTTAAATGACTATGATTAGGAGCAGTTGAAAAATACTTCATTAAATGTTAAAAAAAACTTCATAACACATCAGAAGGATTCACCAATAAAAAAAAGAAAAAAACCCAACAAAAACCCAAAAAGACAAAGGTAGTAATGCCTCCTCAACAATCCAACACTTAGAAAAACCAACTTGTGTCTCATGAGGATTAAAAAATAATTCATGTGCACGTATACACATATACATCAGTTTACTAGTAAACATGAACTATCAACCAGGAAAACTAAAAATATCAGTGAAAACCAAATGTTGAATAGGAAACATGGCAATAATAAGAAATTACTTAAATATATTTGGAAGAAAACAAATGTTTTATTATTTGGAGATAATTAGAAGCTAGTATTAATAACCATCAAGAATTTTTTGTAAGTAATAAAAGCAGCTATTTCTTATTTTAAAATCAAAGTCCCTGACAAAATTTACACCCCACCCCCCCCCGCCAAATTAACATAGCCTGCTAGTTCTCCCAGACATTGTGGTTGATATGCAACAATCCTGGGACACTTGGGAAATGCTGGAGAACTGGAAATAAAAAATCTGACAATATTGTACTTGTAATTATTTAAACTAATTTTTCCTAAGTGCTGAGAGGACAGTGTGGCTCACTCACTAAGTTAATCTCCCTGACGTTGACCCTTAGCAACATCATATAAAAGGTGCTGAGAGGACAGTGTGGCTCACTCCCTAAGTTAATCTCCCTGACGTTGACCCTTAGCAACATCATATAGAAGGTGCTGAGAGGACAGTGTGGCTCACTCACTAAGTTAATCTCCCTGACGTTGACCCTTAGCAACATCATATAAAAGCTGATATGGGATACTAGACAACAATGTAATTAGCACCAGTCAACACTTTATCGTGGAAAATCTGTAGTCAAAACCACTTGAAACTGCTCTCTGAGGATACTTTAAAGTTTATCGATAAAGGTAGACATGTTAGGAGACCATATACTTAGACACCTTTTAAACATTTTCCTTTCTCTTTACTGAACACTCAGACAATAAAATAAGCACTTCATAAAATCAGCATATTTATAATGGTTAACAAATATTTCTCCAGAAAAAAAAAAAAAATTATTTTCTTTACAAAAATAACTGTAAAAATTAAAAAAAAAATGTATTTAATAAGAGCCTTTCTACTATAATCCCACAGGTCCCACAGGTACATGTTCTAGCCCTATAACATTCAGCGTCTTCACCAGTACTCTGGAAGATTATATGCTACTGAAATATGCAGATAACACAGAAATTAATGGAGTGATAAACTATGTTGGAGACAGGCCAGTGACATATACTGGCCTGAGTCGTTTGGCAGATTTGACTCATCTGAAGAACATGCCAATTCCAAGGTCCTGTATCTATGAACGAAGAATGTGGGCCATGCTTGAAAGACTAAAGATCATAATCTGTAAGGCAATAACAGGGCCTGGACGGCCAGATGAGCACAAGCAATTTCTGCACTGCTGTAGCTGAAGGGCAGAATGTGATCCGTAGCTGCACAACCTTTAAGGCTGTATTAATTTTCCAGAAAACCATTGAGGTATTCGGATATGGTCAGTAACTTCTAACAGTAGAGGGCAAGTTTTCATCAAGACCTTACCTATTTTTCTGTTAGCTTGCCCGATACCCTGTTGGAGATTTCAGGTTTTTACAGTATATAGATTTAAGGCTATTTGACTCAGTATAGACTTAGCTCAGACTAAGCTCCCAAAAGTTTCACAATCAGCACTGCTCTCCCTATCTCTAGATATGCTCACAAATCTACCATATGGGCTTCCTCAGGGCTGCCAACTGTGAAGGATCCAGAGCTTTAGGCTCCTTTCCAGGACAAATGGCGATTTTTGCTCCCTCAAGGGGAGGTAGTTCAGCATTTTCTTCCCTTGCTGGTAGGCAGTCTTGAAAATGATCATTCTTGTTACAATTGTCAGGGTATCTGAATTTCTTGCTAGAGGCATGGAGACTGCAATGTTCAGTCCCAAGTTCCAAAACTCTCAGCTCAGCCAACACTTCCTTAGTGAATTATTCCGGTTTCCCTCTAGCTGTGATGTACCAGAAATCTAGAAAGCCAGGGATGAGCTAAGAGCCTCAGATCTGGATTTCCAAAATCTTTCCTTCCCAATTTTTTCCTTACCTGGATTTCTTCAAATCTAAAAACTAGATTCACAGATACTCCTAAAAATTCTCCAATGTTTACTCAGGCGGAACATTCACTGTCTATACTACACAAAGGTAGAAGATGATAATTTATGACCCCCAAAATCTATGGCAAGCACCACTAAATACTAGAATTACTGCATAATTGTTATTGCCAATCACATATGTTGTTAAAATTATTCAAAAACCTGTTCTTCCCTAATCAGTAATATTAGACATACTCGTGATAAAAAGTAAAATGTTCAGAGACAAAAATTCTGATTTCCTGAAAATGTAACGGAGTTGATTATATAAACAGTTTGAAGTTTAAAATTTATCTTTACTTAGTAAAGGCAGATTTTCAGCCAGCCATGATGCAAGATTCAAATTTCTACAGATAAGATTCCTGTACTACTTTTATAGCCAAGGTTTGCTTAGTTTTTATTTTTTATAACTTAAAAAAAATATCATCTTTCTTCTGTGTGAAAACAACAAAAAAAAAGGATTTAAAGACTTTTTTTTTTTAATCTAATATCTCAAAGAATTAAACAAAATACGTCAAAGTATTTCGCACAGCTAAAATGCTTCTACATTCTCATAATCAAAGAAACATGACCTGGAAAATGATTAACAGTTTATGTGAGCACTGTATCCCATACTATATTAGTCCTTTGTGCAGTCTTCCTAAAAAAATTGTAAATAGACCTTCTACTGCTCTCCTTAGAAAATAACAGGCAAATCCAAATTCTAACATACCTTCTTCAGCATGTCTATGCATTCCAAAAGCAATTCATTTTCTAATAATGATATTTGTCAAATATGGCTCCTGATAATCTGAAAAAGTTTTTAGAAGCTGGATATGTTTTGTGAAATACTATTGAACCTATCTGGTAAATGGGACGTTTACCGATGACTTCAATGGGTCCCCAAATATCTCTATTCTTTATTACATACTTTTCACTATATGAAAGTCAGTAACTCTACTCTCAGCATACTGACCTCCACTTTCAAATAATTAAAGACAAACAAATCACAATTGGAAACACCACTGTGTAAAATAAATAAGAAAATAATATCTTAGATTGAAACTGAAAGTACAGGACATATTTTTTCAGAATGTATCTATTAATTTACTTTAAGGAGGTATTCTGCTCTTTTGTGCAATTCTCATGAAGTTCTGTATTAATCTGAACTCATGCAATATGACCCAGGAAAAAGGAAAGGTAATTCTAAAGATAAGAAGAAAGAAGATTCAGAGTATATATTAATATAATTTAACTGAAAATCTGGACTAAACTAATTTAAAATTATTTTAGACAACTAAAAATATCAATGCTTGGCATGTGATCCCTACCTCAGTACATAAACTACAAAGTCATGGCACTATTCCAGAGCTACATTAAGATAATACTCTAAGTGTCCTTACATTGCTCCTCAATGCTCCTCAACCTAGAATGACCCAGGATTTAGGCACTATGTTTTTTTTTTTATTTTTAGTAAGTTTATATTTTAAAGTGTCTGACCAAAACATGGGCACAAATGTATAGCTTCATCTGGAAATGCTGCCGTCAAGCAGAAGGGGAAAACAAGGTGAAGATTCTGAGGAATTAGAATGTGCAGGTCAAGTTAACCTAAACCTGCTCTCAATGTGTATCTACAAAACCTTGACTTTCCATGACATCAGAGCTTACTTCAACAGACCTGATCCCTGGAACCAATGTAGAGCTTCCTACTCAATCTACTCATGTTTCAGTTGGACTTACTGATGCGACTTTTATGACAATAGGCTCCAGCAGATCTTCCTCTTCCCTAAGTGTCAGTAGGGTAGACCAAACCTGAATTGATAACAATATTTGACCCTTAATTTATGCCTTGCTAATCATGGTCTTGTAAATTAATTGCATTCTAGGATAAAATGTCTGCATTTATGGATGAAGGGAGAGCAGCAGATGTCCATTACTTCAACTTAAACAAAGCTTTTGACACTGCTGTCGGAAGATTCCCATTCTTGCATCCCGTTACGACTGTATTCTTGTATCCTGTTATGACTGTACTTGCATAGTCAGTTCTGTAAAATAAGTTCTTAATAATTCAGTACATTTAATCAAATGTGGCCTATTAGTGCTCTTAACAGAGTAGAATAACATTAGTTATTCTACTCTTGGTTTTGACAGAAAAACTGCACGATTGTCTCCAAATATAATTAATGCACTTGTTTCTGATTGTAAGATCTACAAGACAAAAGAGAGACTAAACTGCAGGATAGAAAGTTACTCTAAGAAGCTACTGCAGTGCTTAAGGAAAAGTCAGGCAGAAGGGAAAGCAATTTCCCTGTCCTTTCAGACCCTTTCCACCACAAACCCAAGTGCCTTCTTGGCATGGACATCTGAAATTTAGTTCAAATATTTTATGGCACCCTTTTACTGAAAAGGGCAAACTATACAAAAGAATTATCGTATTTGAATCTTCCCCTCAGGAAAAGAGCAGCATAGAACCAGGCCCTCTTAGAGCAGAGTTCCAGAGGGAACTCTGCAAAGATAAAAGTTACAAGTTGAGGGCACATATTACAAAATGACCGAACAGGCATGTGAGCAAATTAAGGACTAGAATATAAATTACTCCTTTGTCCTCTTCCACTTGTGATGAAAACACAGAGCTTTTATTGATATCAAGGAGAGTCTTTCTTGCAGAACGATAGGCGAATATATCCTTAGGACTTGTTCTCAAACTTTGAGTACAAGTCATTCTCCTGCTATAATGCACAGAGGGAATCCAATCCTTCCATTTTCAGATGAACAGTGCAGGCAGCAGCCAAATCTGTAAATGCAGGCCAGAATAAGCAGAATTCTGGTTAAACTCACAAGTTCACCACATATTCTTTTTGTGAGGAAATAGATTTGCAATTTATTGAATTACGCTGGAAGGATGGCACGAAACACTTTCAAATATTTTTCATTGGCTTCATATCAATTAGAGTAGAAAAGACCCAAATTGCAGACAACTCATTTGAGCATTCATTCCCTCACTACTTTTTTTACATTCTTAGATATGAGAAATGAGAAAGTAGTGTGGAAATTGGAGGTAAGGAGAAATAGCACTGGATGTATAGACCTATTTTCTTTGTAGAGAAGATACCCTTTCATCAGTCTGTGGTTCCCTAAAAATGCTTTCGATATGTTTGAGTGAGTGGGTTTTGAGACATAAGTTGAAGTAGAACTAGAACTCCCATCTGGCAGAAGAGATCCAAAACATGTTTACACGTGACTTCAAGAAATGAGATGGAACATTATTTTCTCTATTGTTGTTGATTCCGAACAATATTTTCATCAAATTCACTAAATTTCTTCTAGAAATTCTGGTGGCATGGGGCTACATCCATAAAAATAAAGACATTATCATATTTTTATCCAATAGCCTCGCCGTTGTTAGTTACATTAAGTGTGATATACAAGAAATAGTTTCCCAGTCCCTCCATCTTCTGAGGGAAGAATTGTGAAGAATTCTCATCCACCGTAACATAAGGCAGTTTGGGGTGAACTGTCATCAGCCCCATTGGATGATGACAGTCTCTTTCACAGAATGAGGATTAAATATTAATATAGTTGCTCAGTTTTACAAATCACCTAGCCAATAAATTATTGTGTCAGTCTTCTTATCTCAGTGAATATTTAAATGCTTCAGGTTAACACTTTGGAAGGGAGATAAACCCCAAAATATCTTGTAGCCTGGTGGCTACAGTACTGTTCTGAGGGACAGAAGGCCTGGGTCAGATATTTGGTTTCAAACCTGGATCAACCTTCTCACTGTCTTTTACTTTCATTATAGACGTTGAATAAAGCAATGTTGTTGTAGGTCAGATAAAAAGTTTTGTTTCAACTTAAAGCAAAAGCTTTCAAAATTTTATTTTTGTTCATACCCAGCTTTTTTTGTATTTTTTTGACTGCTGAAGGGAAAAAACCCAATTATTTGTTGATATACCAATACCAAAGACACAACCTTTTTAGTTCCAACATCTCAAAGATGACCCAAGTCTAAACTTGGGTGTGAGGATGAAAAAGGTCATGCAGAAAAGGAGGAAGTAGAAAGTCCAACAAAGAGACCTTGTAGGATTTATTTATCTTAAAATAGAGAAAGAAGAAAATAAAAAGGCACAGTTGAGTGTAAATGGTTGGCTGGTCAGTACGCTTGTCTGGCCCTGCTCTGCACAGTCTGTCCTACCGTCAGATTAAATTCCTTTCTAACTCTTCCCTGGGTGACAGCTCTCCATTCTCCGCTGTGTGTGTGCATACGTGCGTATGCACTTGTGTGTGCAGCAATGGGGGTCAGACCTCAGGTTGGAGGATCCGTGTTCATGGTGCCAGCAACTGGAGTGAGCGCAGGTGTGTGAGTGAGTGTGATCACTAGCAACGATCAAGCCAGACGAACTGGTGAAATGTCCTGGGACCAGGGGGTTGAGTGGGTCCCAAGGACCCGTTCCGGGCGTGAAAGTGCCCTGTGTCTCTGTGGGTGAGAGCATGGGGGTTGGCTATGAGGCTAGGGGAGTCCCAGCCAACCCTGTGTGTGCGTGCATGTGGGTGATGATCTGCACCAGCAAATGGAGCAGGGCAGCCCTGGGGGTCCGTACGTCCAGATGCCAGTAACTGGGGAGACTGGGATCCAGGGGCAGCTACTGGTCAGACTGAGTGTCTGAGACCAGCTGCTGGAGGGATTCACTGTGTGTATACGGATACATATATATTCTCAATAGTGGTCCTCCAACCTGCTCGGCCAGATGAGGCTGTTGGTGATGTCTGTGTTCACGTGAGTGCTCTGAGTGTCTGTCCAGGATCTGTGTGACCAGCCATGTATGTATGTATGCATGTATGTATACACGGAGCGTATACATGCACCTTGTGTACATGTGCCTGCTGGGAATGCATCTTCAGCCTTGCTACTGCTTGGACTTGGGGACACGGAGCAGTGGCAGCCTTGCCTCTCTTCACGTCCATCGGACCCGGCATGATTTGTTTTCCTCTAAAAATCCTGTTCCAAAATACAATGTTTTTAAAAATGACAAGAATATGGCATCAGAAAGGTCACTTCTCTAATTCTGAAGTTGAAGTGTGGCAATTTATTATATTTTGTAGAGGAACAAGGTCAGACAAATAATTTATTTCATAGCAGACCTAAATTTATCTATTATGGAAGGAAACTGGCAAGAAAGGCACTTTAAAAGAGAAAATATATTAGAATATTTAAAATTTTAGAAATTAAGAATCCAATAAAGCTTATCAAAATCTAAAGAGTTAAATTTCACTTGAAGAACCCAAAAGGGATTTCACAAAAGGTTATTAAATCAATACCATTCCCCACAACTGCTACTTGTCAATGGTTCAGGTCCAAACTCCGCTAAAAATGGGGCACAATGCTGTGGGAAAGAGACTTGGCAAATGAGAACTAAGCTAAACTTAAGTCCAAGTTACCGAGCAATGCAAGGACATTCACTTCCACATTTGCTGCATTCCAGTCCTGTAACTCATGTGCATTTTTTTCTAGACTAACGAGCATTATCTGACACCTCCTAGAAGCAAAGAAATGTGCAACTTCAAGTCCATTTTAGAACAGATCAAGTTAAGCTAGATCTGATGACAATTTAGCTGTGTTTTCTTTTCCAGTGACAGTAAAACTACTTGTACTAATCTGGCATTTTCTTTCTGGATCATCGGATATGGTAATTAAATCTTTTGCAAGATGGAAATAGTTCTGAGGTGCTCTGAGATATCTCTGAGAGGCTTAAGTGACCTCTTTCCTTACCAGATCCCCACAGAATTGATCTTGGTTTTTACTCATCAATGGCTGTGGCTCAAAGAATCAGGGTCATATTCCATAAAAGAGATACATTTTGTATTTCATAATCCACCAATCACAAAAACCCCAACAGATATGAATTATCATGGGGCTCACAAGTAATGCAAAACTTTCTATATTTCCACTGTTATGCTTAAAACTAACTGGTGTAGGGAAGACATGCAAGGTAGGTGTAGAGTCTCTATAGAAACAGCCTAGTTCCACCCTTGGTATGCATGTGCAACTTGTAGCGAATGCCTACGTGCACATCCCGAGGGGTAATACACTCTAAAAGACCATAGGCACCATTAAAGACTAATTTCACAGAAATGTCTGTTCCAAACAAGCGCCAATACCTAATTATACCTTTCCTTAATATAAATCTTATAAGTATATATAATGGTCTTTTGGGTACAGCGTGCCTAATGAAAGTGTCCATATTTCTATTTGTCTAATATTTTGTGTGTGTGTTTCTATAAGCATGTATTTTATTAGCTGAAATGTAACTACATTCAAAGGGCCACAGCCCGGTCTTTTCTGTAACTCTCATAAAATGTATTAGCACTACAGATTTTTAAATTATCACTAAAATCCTAGGAGAATAAAGAGCAAGCCAAATGTGGGACACTTTAATAACCTGCAACAATACTGAGGAACACGTAGTAGAGTACCTATCATCATACACTGAAATAAGACCACACAACAAAAAGCCAAAGCACAATCATGGAAATTCAGGTCAAAGCGGTCATAACTTTAGAGATTTAACTTTGAATCTCCTAATGACTGTAATCACAATCACGCTGTGTTTCAACCTCTTTGTTAGCTTGAATCACCCACATTCAAGTCAGGCCTAGAGGCCCTTTGATGGGGGAAAACCTCCCAGAGCTGTGTCTGGCAAACTGCTTGGAAAAGAGCGCACAGCTCTGCAGAAACATAAAGTCACTGACTTGTTCCCACAGTTCAGCCAGAAGCAGGGTTGTAAGAGTTACAGCTCTTAAGAGCTGTAAACCAAAAGACCATTGTGGAAAATGAGAGGGGAAAATAAAAAGACTTCAACTGTCCCACTTTGCTCGGCAAATTTCACTTCCAGGTTTGCCGCAGCAGTGGCAGGCTCACCCTGTTCTCCCTTTAAGAGGAAATAGGATTTCTGAAGTAAAAATATGGTGCCTCTTTGCATATCTTCTGCATTTTCTTCTAATTGGGTTGGGGTTTACCCTCCAGAACTGTGTCTACATTATTTGAGCCTGTAATTAAATTGAGGAGTCTGTTGATTTATCTTAGACTGAATCTCCCTTTAATCAGGCAATGTGTAAAAATACATTTTTTTCTGAATCCAAGGAGAAAATATACCAGCTTTGAATAAGCAATCTAAACAGTTTTAGTACTGTCATGTATTCTGTTTTTCACTGAGAAGCATACACAGATATGTATGATCTAAGATGCCCACACTGGGCTTTTGTATAAGCCAAGTCACCACATCCATAAATAGATATTAGTGAGTATAAGTATGCCACAGCATACACACATGTAATTTCTGTGCTTATAAAAACTAGGATACCAGGTTTTAAAATTTGGTTTCTAGTACCCAAAACTCAAAAATACAGCACAAATAGTTCACATGCTAAAGTTTGCTGATCCTCTGCAGACAACAGGAGTATCTTCACTAGCACCTAATCAGACTGAGGGTTATTGAAGACAACTATATGCATTTCAGAACAAAACAGACCAAGGCACCACAAGAAATGAAAGCATTATTAAAAAGATGGGACTCATGTTTAAGGTTTTGATTAAACATGATTAAACACAAGCTAACTCAAGTGGACATGTACCATACAAAAGACAGGTATTTCAGGTAAGGAAAGAGGAAACATCTATTAATTATATCTTCTTTTTAATTCTGAAAAAAAAAAAACCCAAAACATTGCAGTTTAGTAAATTATCGGTCTTCACACGGACAGCAGGATAAAAAAAAATAAAATCTCTTAGTCTGTTAAAACTAGCTGCTGTTGGTATTAAGGAAACAGACTAGCATCCCTTCTTTCCCATTCACTACTACACAACAATGGGAGCTCATTTCTGCTTTCAGGCTTTGCCTCATGGCAGAGCTGGCGAGGGTACTATTTCAGAACTACATGCTATCAGACATGTTTGTTGCTATTAGTGTGCAGACCATTATGCTTATCAAAGAGTGAAGTTATAAATAGCTTATAGCTATTACAAATGCAACAATTAGCTGATAAATTAATAAGTCAGACAAGCAAAATATCAATCATGGCACTGCTAACATAATTAGCATAAATTAAACAGGATCACAGATTACTGCAGCTGTTGCATAAAACAAGAGCACCTACTTCAGTTGTTCAATAACTTGCATAGTTTTAACACTAAAGCTATACTACACAATGCTCAAAAGATTAAAAAAGACCACAAGAAAACAATAATGAATATTCATTGGTAATTTTCTGCCCAAGATTTGTTCATAACAATTTCTGAGGGGGAAAAATAAAAAAAAAAGAAGGGGGAAAAAAACCCAAAAGCCCAGATGGACAGGAATTTGTAGCTTAACATGTGTAACAACAACCCAAAAATCTTCCTAGCACAGAGATGACAGCAAGTGTAGTGATAACTACTGCAGAGTGACCTAGTAGTGGCCTATACAAGGCCTGGACAAGTGCTACATTAAAGCAGGCCCGTTACCACCAGCAGAGTTAGCAATTTCAGTGTTTGCATGAGTTTTAGAATACAATTAAGCTGGCATAAACAGTGCCTCTTTAATTCCTGGAATGAAAGGACAGCCTGGAAGTGGCTTATTTTAATTTCTTAACATATGTATTTATTATACTTTGCCATTCTCTTTTGTTTCTTGCCACCACTATGACCTCGGAGCACCTGTAAATTCTATTATTATCAATATGAATTTTTTTAAAGCACATTGAAAAGCATCTTTATTCTTAACAAGGCATAAAAGAGACTTCCTGCTTCAGAAGCTCATGCTCTCTGAAGCACTTTTAAGATCTAGAAATAATTTTGTTGATGTTAAAAAATTCGAAGTGATCAAGACCAAATAGGCAGAACTGGCCATATTCTGCCCTCAGTTAAAACTTTGCCTTCTGGCTTAAGTTAATATAGTTACTCAGATAACATTGAGAAAGAATCTGATTAATTCTGTTCATGTTTCTACAGTGTCAGGATAAAAGAATGAAGACTGAGACTTTTAAAATTATGTCTCTGCATCCTTAATGTCAGTTTTGTGACATACTCTCCTATTATACCACCAGCCACGCAGGACCAATGGTGTAAAGATTTTATCTCCTTGATTCATGTTGTAAAGATGGGAAACTGCATCATTAGGTTTTGTTTTGACAACTAGGTGAAAGGACTGAAGTGAATTCTGCATAAAAAGAGCTCCCTTTTCATCCTTGAGTAACAGAGATAAACCTAAGAAGTATGTATGTGCATTATTTTACATACACTCTGAAAGAGTTGATCTGATGCAGGACAAAGTCAGGGTTGGAGAGCACAGGTGCTTCCCTGTTTTCTGGGCTTCTTTTCTTCCCAAATTCCATGTTAAATCCTTAACATGAAATTTAGGATCTGCGGCAGCATTTTTGAGGAGACAATATACTTTTAACACAGCTATTATCCTGCCTGAGTGAGAGAATGTTTCTTGGCAAATGCAAAGAAAGTCATTTATGAAGAAAGGGCATTCTGGCTCCCAAAGACGTGGAAACAGGATGTCCAAAGTTCTGTCTGTTCTTCCCACCTATGGGAAAGGAACAGTGCCATCAACAGGAGGGCATTCATAAATTTGTGACAGCAAAAAGGCTTAGTGGTTCAAATTTTTGTGATTTTACGAAGTTGTGACAATCTTTTCATAAACCAGTGGCTGGTATGTCTGCAGAAGACCTCCAGAATAAAAAAGGTCAAATTTTGTTCAAAGATTTATCAAAATAGTTAAACAAACACCACATATACACATATACAAAGGTATAACACAAAACGATTTCTCTGAGCTGTATAACCCTAAGAGTTGATACATAATGTAAATATAGTATACACAGAAACATAAAATTAAACTTGCATGCAAACTCAGATGTTGTAAATATGTATATATAAATGTAGTATATATAAATGTAGATGTACAAATGAAACAGCTAAAAATATATGAAAATATATGTCACCTACTTAATAGATTACAAAAATACACTGCATTAGTGTGTTGAAAGCCAGGCATGAGCATGCACTGTTATATTAGATCCTATTGGCCTATAATGCAACCCAATAAGCAGATCCTTGAACTCATGTCATGTCCCACTGATGTAAAAATCGAAACATATTTATTTGTTTAGACTGTACGTCTTCCGGGGCAGGGTATATGTTTGTACAGCATTTGGCAAAATAAAGTTCTGGACTGTGATTCCAGCCTATATGCACTACAGTACTACAACAAAAAAAGGTAGGTAATGTATACCCCAGAAGTACTTTACATGCAAACAGAGAAGAAAGCCACAAGATGCACATCCAGCTGGAGATTGGCTAAATACAAACAAGGACAAAAACACCATGGAGAGAAAGAGTTGTGAAAGATATAAATACAAATAGATTTCTCAAAAATAGAGTCTTTCTGTTCAACTGAAGGTGGTATTACTCAAATTGGAGGGGAAAAAATGGAATATTAGTGAAAACAAAGGCAGGAATTACATCTTCACAACAAGTCACAGAATTACGTAGATGTCTGTCTCCCTTACTAATTGTGCATCCTCAGCAGAATGGGAACTGCAGATCAGAAAAACATGGCAAATTTTTGTCAGCCACTAGATTTAGTAGAATTATCCTGGAGGTTAAATCAGAGCCTTAGCAGAACATAGCACTTCCACATGTGTTTAAAATTTATCTTGTGCAATACCTATCACTTTTAAAAGCTACAAATTTGATACTCAGATCAGGGAACTGTTACATGAGAATGACAGAAGGCCAGGCTAAATAAACACACTCGACAGGGAATCCAGCAACAGGAGAGGTAACTAAGAGCATATTACTTTTTAGTTGTTTTCTTTTTCTCTTTGGTACTCTTCCCTGAAATAATAAAATAACCCAAAACCTAGCAGAACAGTCAAAAAGGAAAACATCAGAATGTTTTTGCTGGATGATTTTGGTGATCCCCATTTCAAGAGAACTATTAGGCGGCTCCAGGTCTTCCTCATATGTAGGAATTATGTGCAGAGATCCATACAGATCTATGCAGTCTGTCCACAGATCTCCGTAGCTTCTTTCTCCAAAAAAAAACTATTGGCCCCATCTCCATGGAAATTTTGGGAGTTGGTTAGTGAAATTAATAGAATGAGGACCCAGCCCCAAACACAAGCATTGGATTATCACACTTGTAAATTATTAGCATGAACTCACCATGATTTTGGCCCATGTCAAAGCAGGACTCCCTGATCACAGTAGAGAGACTATTTGCAATAGACTGTTCAGATGGAGCCACCCTACTTCTGGGATGGTAGAGCTTCTACCATAGAGAAGTGAGCTGTACTGTGCCAGGTGGTCTCAAAGACAGAAAATAATCCTTGCTCTGTCTTATTTAAAAATAAAGCTGTATCACAGCAATTCCAGAAACTGAGTCAACAGATGAGTCCTTGTAGCTATACCTTCACCCTGTGTTAGGTCTTACCCAGAACTTTCTCCCTTTTGCTCAGTTTTTAATTTATTCCCTTGTTATGGGTATAATGAAACAGGGCTGTAAATGACCAACGTTCATAAAGATCAAGATGAGGACAATTCCATTACTGTATTCGACCAGGATCTGAAAGCAAAGAGCTATGTCCGCTGAAGTCAACTGAAAACCCACTGAGCAACCCACCGAGCTGGAAGCCATTGTGCAGCAGGACAACTATGATGTAGTCGCCATCACAGAAACGTGGTGGGATGACTGTCATGACTGGAATGCTGCGATGAATGGCTGTAAGCTCTTCAGAAGGGATAGGCAAGGAAGGAGAGGCGGGAGTGTGGCTCTGTACACTAGGGAATGTTTTGATTGTATAGAGCTAGATTCCAGTGATGATAAAGTCAAGTGTTTATGGGTAAGGATGAAGGGGAGGGCAAATAAGGGAGATGTTGTGCTGGGAGTATGCTACAGACCACCCGACCAGGATGAGGAGACAGATGAAGTATTCTGTAAGTGGCTGGCTGAAGTCTCACAATCACCAGCCCTTGTTCTGGTTGGGGACCTCAACCTGCCAAGTATCTGCTGGAAATATAACACAGCAGACAGCAGGCAGGCTCGGAGGTTCCTCGAGTGCATGGAAAATAACTTCCTGACACAACTGGTAGGTGAGCCTACCAGCGGAGGTGCCTTGCTAGACCTACTGCTCACAAGCAGTGAAGGACTAGTGGGAGATGTGGTGGTCGGATGTCATCTTGGGTTTAGTGATCATGAAATGGTCAAGTTTTCAATTCGTAGCGATGTAAGGAGGGGGGTTAGCAAAACCTCCACCTTGGACTTCCGGAGGGCAGACTTTGGCCTGTTCAGAACACTGGTTGAGAAAGTCCCTTGGGAGATAGTCCTGAAGAGCAAAGGGGTCCAGGAAGGCTGGACGCTCTTCAAGAAGGAGATCTTAAAGGCCCAGGAGCAGGCTGTCCCCAAGTGTCACAAGTTTAAAGGGTGGGGAAAATGGCCAGTCTGGATGAATAAGGAACTTCTGATGGGATTTAGGAATAAAAGGAGGGTTTACCACCTTTGGAAGAAGGGACAGGCAACTCAGGAAGAGTACAGAGATCTCGTTAGGTTATACAGAGAGAAAATTAGGAAGGCAAAAGCCCAGCTGGAGCTCAACTTGGCCACTAACATTAAGGACAACAACAAAAGTTTTTATAAATACATCAACAAAAAGAAAGCCAGGGAGAACCTTCATCCCTTACTGGATGCGGGGGCGGGAAAGTTGCAACCAAGGACGAGGAGAAGGCTGAGATACTTAATGCCTTCTTTGCCTCCGTCTTCAATAGTCAGACCAGCTATCCCCAGGATGTTCAGCCTCCGGAGCTGGAAGGTAAGGATGGAGAGCAGAACAACCCACCCATAATCCAGAAGGAAGTAGTCAATGATCTGCTTCTGCACCTAGATGTACATAAGTCTATGGGGCCGGATGAGATTCACCCAAGAGTACTCAGGGAGCTGGCGGGAGAGCTCATCATGCCTCTCTCCATCATTTATCAACAGTCTTGGTCAACAGGGGAGGTACCAGATGACTGGAGGGTGGCTAATGTGACGCCCATCTACAAGAAGGGTCGGAAGGAGGATCCGGGGAACTACAGGCCTGTCAGCCTGACCTCAGTACCAGGAAAGATCATGGAGAGGATCATCTTGAGTGAGCTCTCATGGCAAGTGCAGGGCAGCCAAGGGATCAGGGCCAGCCAGCATGGGTTTAGGAAAGGGAGGTCCTGCCTAACCAACCTGATCTCTTTCTGTGACCATGTGACCCGCCTTCTGGATGCGGGGAAGGCTGTGGACGTTGTCTATCTGGACTTTGGTAAGGCCTTTGACACCGTCCCCCACAGCATTCTCCTGGAGAAGCTGGCGAATCATGGCATAGACAAGTGTACTCTTCGCTGGGTTAAAAACTGGCTGGATGGCCGTGCCCAGAGAGTTGTGATTAATGGGGTGAAATCCTCTTGGCAGACGGTCACCAGTGGTGTCCCTCAGGGCTCAGTTTTGGGGCCAGTTTTGTTTAATGTCTTTATGAATGATCTGGATGAGGGGATTGAGTGCACCCTCAGTAAGTTTGCAGATGACACCAAACTAGGTGGGAGAATTGATCTGCTTGAGGGTAGGAAGGCTCTACAGAGGGACCTGGACAGGCTGGATCGATGGGCCAAGGCCAACTGTATGAGGTTTAATAAGACCAAGTGCCGGGTCCTGCATTTTGGTCACAACAACTCCAAGCAACATTACAGGCTTGGGGAAGAGTAGATGGAAAGCTGCCCAGCAGAAAAGGACCTGGGGGTGCTGGTGGACGGCCAGCTTAACATGAGCCAGCAGGGTGCCCAGGTGGCCAAGAAGGCCAATAGCATCCTGGCTTGTATCAGGAACAGCGTGCCCAGCAGGAGCAGGGAAGTGATGATGCCTCTGTACTCGGCACTGGTGAGGCCTCACCTCGAGTGCTGTGTTCAGTTCTGGGCCCCTCTGTACAAGAGGCACACTGAAGTGCTGGAGCGTGTCCAGAGGAGAGCTACCAGGCTGGTGAGGGGTCTGGAGACCAGGTCATATGAGGAGAGGCTGAGGGAGCTGGGCATGTTTAGCTTGGAGAAGAGGAGACTGAGGGGAGACCTCATTGCCCTCTACAACTACCTGAAAGGAGGTTGGAGAGAGGTGGGTGTTGACCTCTTCTCCCGGTGAATAATGACAGGACCAGAGGAAATGGTCTGAAGTTGCGTCAGGGGAGGTTTAGATTAGATATTTGGAAGAATTACTTTACTGAAAGAGTGGTCAGCCACTGGAACAGCCTGCCCAGGGAGGTGGCTGAGTCACCATCCCTAGAGGTGTTTAAGAAACGTCTAGGTTTGGCACTTCAGGGCATGCTCTAGTGGCAGAGATTGTAGGGGAGTTTTTTGTGTGTGTATGGTTGGACTCAATGATCTCAAAGGTCCTTTCCAACCATGAAGATTCTATGATTCATGTGAGGCCAGGATTTTGTCATCAATGTCTAACCCAGAGTTTTCCAAGTACCACCTTGGGCACACCAGTATGTCTAAGTAAGTAGGTTATCAGATACTCCCTGAAATTTTAGGTAACTACAAATGCCTCACTGAACACCATGTTGCATACAGGCATTTCATAGTATGGTATATAATAATATTTGAGAAGCTACCAAAGATTGTGAGATGTTCACAATTAGGATTCTTGAACCATAAAAAGGATTGAGATCTACCTGTGAATATCTCTAGAACCTTACATGTATTTCCACCACCAGCATTGCCTCTCCCCAACCTCCAGAAAGCATGTTACACACTCCTGCAATGAATAGACTGGCTTCAGCATTACAAGATTTTAAATACATTAAGTTTTTATTCCTCTGTTTTGCTTTCTGGCTATCAGCACTTTCTGTTAAAATACTTCAGCTTCTCTTTCCAACTGCCAGACTGACAAAGATTATTGTTTTAACTGAAAGCTGCGATTTTTGTGTAACTGATGCTACAAATAGCATCTTTCAGAAAATGATCTAATATTATTAACTACCATTTTCCTGTCAGGCTCTTTTTCATGCTTTAGCCACAGATGAAGACTCTTCCAATAAAATATGTGTTTCTTTTCTTTTTTCAAAGATCTCCAAAGTTGTTCCACAATAGTATGCTTATGGGATTAGCCAACATTGCCTAGCTACAGGATGCAGTCACAAATCTTACATTCCACCTAAGTCCCAGAACCTTGCTCGTACAGCTGAAAGCCAAACAGTAGGAAATTAAAGGTGCAGAAATTTAGATGTAGCTTAAGCTCTTTGTATTTAATCTCTATTTTCAGAAGTTTTACTCATACTTATTTGAAATCACTGAGGACATCTATAGATAGTTTATATAATAGCAGTTGTGCAACTGCTACCTCTGTTGTTCTTCCGTCTTTCTTGAGTTCATGCATCATACCCTCTTGTGAATTGGAGCATAACCAATCTGAAGTGGGAACAGGCTTTTAATCGCATTGGGTATCTTCAAATTAAATTTTCACATCCCTTCAGTCATAGCGTCCCAATCTTTCAGTCTTTATGGTTGAAAAAAAAACCAGAGCACCATAGGACAGATCATTTCAAAATGCAGTCAGATATTCCTGCTACAACATAAAAGGAAGGAGTAAAAAATAGTAGTAGAGGTTGCAGAAAGCCATAGAATCAGTGCATTATAATCATACGCTACCCACAGAGTAAGTAATACTAAAAACGGTTGCCCTGATCAGTTCTGTCTTCCTCTGATCTGTTTTTTCATGTTCATTTATTTTCTAAATTATTTTTAATCTCTGATTTCATTACTTCTGCTGGATGTCTCTGTATTCACTCACAGCATTTGTTGTGCACAAGCTGCTTGGGAGGAAAATTAAATGGTTAAATTTCTGACTTTTTGTGGAGGAGGTATACATATTTTAGGTTACTTCGCTAAAAAGTGTATTTAGTCATATTCATATATATTTCATTATCGATCCACTACAATGCTGGGGGGTTTTGTTTGCTTTTGATTAAGAAAAGCTTTCAATGTGACAGCCATTACAATTACTGGGTGAACCAGTTATACGCTTCTTACAGATTTTAATAGCTTTATATTTAACATGTTTTTGTCTGAGATATGTGCATGTTTGTCTGCATATGTATGTGTGAATGTATGCACATATATCTACATACTTTTGTTTGCACTTACATGTATGTGTGCACCTTCTATTAATGTTAATGAATTTATGTATATAAGAAGGTATGTTTATAACACATTTCTCTTTATGACGAAAATAGGGTTTGAATAAGAAATAAATCTAAAAATTAAACCCTTTGAAACACAGGCTTTAGACTGGAAACTCAGACAGACCTACAGCTATACTGGCATTCACAGGCACCATGGTGATGTCTGCTTTTTCAAGCCGCTCAGTACTGTAATACAGCAATAGCTTCTGTGCTTTATTCCTCCAGGTTTTCAGGTTTCCATGGAAATGAGCGGGAATCCCAACACAAGGGAAAAATAACAGGCTATCCATCTCACACCATGGTGCTGGAACTCTGAACAGCTGATACACGAGGCAGTCGTCACAAGAATAAAAATACCCATAATACAAAACTACACATAATGCTGGAGCCAAAGAAAACAGTTACGACTGTGCCTCAAAGGGATACATGCAAACTACTGCCTTAGTAGATACATAAAACTCTGCAAGAATAAGGTTTTACACAGTTCTGAAGCTGCCCAGGGTATGAATACAGTTACCGTATGATGTTCTGAAACTAATTAATTGAGCAAGTTATAGCTAATTAAAGCAGAGCCTAATTTTCCTATTATTGACTTCACTACACAGATGGTGAATTAAAAAGCATCTACCTTTTAAATTGCAATTTAAATTATGTGTTGCATTAAAATTCTACTAATACTAATGCCCAAAGACCCATCAACTGCTGTGCAAGCCTTGATTTCAAGAATGGATAGACCATTTACGAAAAAGTCCCACTGTAGCGACACAATGCCTTCATTTGGGTTTTGAGGATTCATGCCAGTTCTTTTGCCTTTTTGCATAAAAATTGCACAGTCTGATGAGATGTGCACAATGTTTGAGGAATTTGCAAAGTATTTGGTGCACTTTTCAGCAGGAAGGCTTGGAGTGTACAGAATCATATGCTGAGCCCAGCAGAGAAACTGCCAGACCTTGCAATGACATCTCCTGCTCCTTACCAGTTTCATCAGCCACATGGTAGGAAACAACAAATCATGAGGCAAATAAGATCTTTCAGATTGAGAGAGGCGAAAGAAAAAGAGATGGAGATTACGGAACTGCCAGAGAAAGAAGGACAAAACCCCTCCATGACATTCTCCATGAGGAAAAGTACAAAATAGGAGTACTGAATGTCAACAGCGATTGACCATAGAGCTTAGGCAAGTATCTAACTTCTCTATCAAAAGATGGACAAATTTTAGCCCAAGCTGTAAGTGGGCCATGAGGCTTTGTGAGGCACACCTTGCCCAGGGGAACAAAGCAGTATTGTGACTCAGTATCGCCGCACTTGTACAAGGTCAGCCTTCACCCAAGCGTAGGTTTCTTCCCGTACCGTCACTCTGGTAAGGAAGAATATTTCCAAGAAGCAACCATTGTCAACAGTATCTCTTAAAGACATGGTCAACAGGTTAAACATATTACCATCTCAGAGTGATTCAGTTACTCTTATGCCATTCTCAAACAAGGAACAACAACAGGTAAGGAGTTATCTCAGTCATGCCTATACGAAATGGGGTTACTGATTTGCACATTTATATGAAATACATTATTTATTGTGTCAAGAACATCAAACTGACATTTGGGCATTGGCTGACCAAGCAGTGGTGCCTTACTGGTGTTTTCCTGACAATGGATTAATGATGCATTAATGGCTTGGCCAAGTTCCCCAGGCCTATTGAACTTTGTTTACCTTTGAGGCAGGTGATAATTGCATCTGAACAATCTCAGGAAACTGCATCTCTCAAACGAGAGGAGAAAGCCTGCCTGTGACAGAAAGGTCAAAACCTTCTCCTCTCTGAGGTAAATCAGCAATGAAACAGATTTAAGGAGCCTGTTTCCTGATCTAACTCCTCATTTCTATGCCTGTAAGGCATTTTGATGAATAAATATTTTTCATTGAAATTATCCCTCTTTTGGTGGTCTATTTTGGTTTTCAGGTAAGCACCACTTAGCTGTGTTACCATAACTAAGAGGATAGCGGCATGTGGTACAAAGGAAGGAACAAGCAGCCAGCAACAGATATGGACAAATATTCCTCAAAATGGCTTCAGTGCTGAAAAAACATAATGCCACAGTTCATCTGAGAGGCACAAGCACACTTTAAAGAGGTGGGCACCATTTGTTCACATAAAGTGGATGACCCTATGCTGGAGCAGGTGGACGCCTGAAGGAAGCTGTAACCCTGTGGGAAGCCCATGCTGGAGCAGGCTCCTGGCAGGACCCGTGGACCCATGGAGAGAGAAGCCCATGCTGGAGCAGGTTTGCTGGCAGGACTTGTGACCCTGTGGGAGACCCATGCTGGAGCAGTCTGTTCCTGAAGGACTGCACTTCATGGAAAAGACCCACGCTGGAGCATTTCATGAAGAACTGCAGCCTGTGGGAAGGACTCATGTTGGAGAAGTTCATGGAGGACTGTCTCCCACAGGAGGGGCCCCACGCTGGAGCAGGAGAAGAGTGTGAGGAGTCCTCCCCCTGAGGAGGAAGGAGCAGCAGAGACAACATGGGATGAACTGACCACAAGCCCCATTCCCTGTCCCCCTGCACCGCTCGTGGGCAGGAGGTACAGAAAATCAGGAGTGAAGTTGAACTCGGGAAGAAGGGAGGGGTGGGGAGAAGGTGTTTTTCTAATATTTGGCTTTATTTTCTCATTACCCTACTCTGATTTGATTGGTAGTGAATTAATTTCCCCAAGTGCAGTCTGTTTTGCCCATGACAGCCATTACTGAGTGATCTCCTGTCCTTATCTCGACCCACGAGCCTTTTGTTCTATTTTCTCTCCCCTGCCCAGCTGAGGAGGGGAGTGATGGAGAGGCTGTGGTGGGTACCTGGCATCCAGCCAGAGTCACCCATCACGACAGCATATGACCTAGTCACTTCAGAGCTGAGATAGGACTGGAAGCAGTGGAAGGGGTGATGCCCTGTTTCGCTGGTGGTAGCAGGTGACATCACTGCTGTCACTATTCTTGTCTTTTGTGTCGCTGCCATTTGTCCTTAGTTCACTAGCACACAAAATTTATTCACTGTAAAGATGCACCTGTGCAGTCACAGGCCAAGGGTGATGTGGAATCTCCCTGCGAGAAAGAGCAATGAACCATGCAGAAGGCAGATACATTTTCACTGCATCTCCAGCTTTCTGGGAAATACAATTCTGAAAATTCCTTTCAATACTGAAACCACGCTTTCAGTTCTAGTTCTGTTTGGATGAAAAGAAAAGTTAAACATGCCTTATTTTTTTCAGTGTATAAAATATTTGTTAATATGATTCTATATCTGTCTTCACCAATCATATGCCTATAAACCTTTCTATGCTACAATGAATGACGATAATAAAGAACAGCAAATGGCAACTACAACAGTAATCATGTCAGATTATTTAGACATCAGTGGCTGAAGTATTAATTAGTGTGTTCAACATTTTTTGTATATTTCTTTGTAGAATCTACATGAAGAAATCACTACTTGTTAGTCAAAATAGGCTCAATGAATAGTTGTCGCCACATTTCAAGACCTGTTATTTTTAAATGTTGCTTTATTATGATTTGGTAAAAAGTCACATTTCATTCTGCTGACTGGGCATGAGATGGTCATGCAGTAATTTTGATCTCATTTCCTGAGTTTCTGAACAGGCTAGAAGTACCCATACAGCACACAGGCCAGGGAACCAGGAGAAGAAAAGCCTTTAGGCGCAAGAGGCAGGTGAGAATAGGTTGGAGGACAGGAAGAATGGAGAAAGAGGAACAACAGGGGGTTTATTGCACAATGAGGGAAATTATACAGTATGGGATTCTTAGTACGTGCAAATACATACACATTTTATGTTAATCTGATTGGGGTTCTGATGAGTCCATGTAAGAAGGTTTGACTGGAACCCAGGTCTGCCTAACCTCTAGTGTTTGGCTTTAGGCTCTGGCTTTCTGCCCTGTTCTCTGGCTCCCTAGTAATGCAGCTGGCTTTGCCTAGTATTTGGCCATCGGCCCAAATTATTTTCTCTCTTCGTTTTCACCTCTACCATGGCTGTGGAACAGGTGGGAGATCAGTGCTGCGACTCTTCCCCTCTTGCCGTCACTGCTTATCACCTTTCCTCTTGTGCCTTTAGTGAAAGTAGTGAAACGTAAATGGGGTGAGGAGATAAAGCTGATGGATGTATGGCGGGAAACAAGAGGGACACACTGTTAAAATACTTAGAAGACACTTTCTCCAGAGGTGTACAAGCATTAAGAAGAAAATCTAGAGCCAGGCACAGTCAATGATACAACTGAAGAAGGGGGGCCAGTACCAGCAGCCCTAAGTACCAGCTCAGGAACTCAGCAAGGACAAAATACAAGCAGAAGTGGGATGAAATGCCTCTGCGGCATGCGAGAACAGCAGTACTAAATAGGGGGAGGCTGACAGATAAAAAGAGATAGATATGGCTGAGAGGTAAGAATACTAGGGGAAACAGTTTGAAACATTTTTAGGGACACCTTTGCCCCTGGTAGACGAGAATAAACTGAGTGAGAGGACTTCAAGCATATGCCTACACTGTGCAATGCATTGCTGCAAGAAGTCCCCAATCCCTTCCCCTAGATAACACCAGATGAGCTAGTTCTGGCACCAAAGGCAGTATACTAATAGCAGGCTCTGTAGGGCAGTCAGACTACTTACAGTAATCAAAGGAAGGGATAATTAGCCTTTGCTCAGTCATGCTAACACAGTTATGATTTTTCTGGGTCATGAGCTTGCACAGCATTGCAGCATCATGCCACATAAGCGCACCACCACATAAGGTCTAGTGGTTGTCCTACAAAAGTAGCAAATGCAAATGAATATTTCCTTCTAGTGTATAATACAGTTACAGGGAAATTGCAAATTCTGTGCAGATGATATCCAAGCTACAAGGGAAGAAAGAGAAGTGAATTGAAGTAGCCTATCAATAAGAGGTATAAAGACAAATCTCTTCCATTAATTTTGCTTTTGCTACAGCTGTCCTTGCTGATGAGTAGACACGTGCTGGCTCAGCTAAAATTGCCCTTTCCAGGCTGAGTATCAGGCATTTTGTGTGACCAACGGCAAAGAAAACAATATATATGGTATAGATTGCAGAGGCAGAGACAGTTGCTTAGCACGGTCAGTCTGAAGACCAGTGAAACTATTTCTTCCTGAGCTCCAGCCTGTCTCAGCCTGTCTATGCAATAAATGAGACCCCGAAAACCCTTGAAGGAGGATTTTTCAGTGGTGACTGTGTGGCTGCTTCCAAAATTGGACTGTACGATAGGGACAGCAAAACTTCACATAGCGACGGTGCTGTGAGTGGCCGTGCTCAAGTCAAAGCAACAGAGTGTACCTTAGGCCAGCAAAAGTGACAAACAGCCACAGCCTGTCCTACTATCACGTGCATACTGGGGCTGTGAGAGCACAAAGGTGAGTTGAATCAGTACTAGAGCCCTGCCTGTGAGTTTACGGTTGCAATGACTACAGGCTCCAGGCAGAATTCCACCAAAATTCAATACAACTGAATGCATTTAAGGTTAGATTACCGCAGAATTTCCATGCAGTTACACACTGTTTTGAAATCAAGAAGAAAAGAACTCATTGTGTCAATATTATACTGAATACAGGAGAATTACCACCAAGTAAATTTTGTTTTAATAAAATGCTTACAATTAAAATTAATGTGTCATGCCAGAAAGATATCTTACTGGACTAAAGTGTAAGATTGCCTTTCCCTGGGTGCTTGACTGTGCTTTATTGGATAACATCTAAAATGAAATTTAAAAATGGTTGATTTCAGATGAAACTAATTTCACATGAAAAAATGATGGATGAAGTGAGGATGTACAGCTACATACATGAAATGTAAATATCCAAATCTGAATACCAGGGAAACTGGTTTTATTTTCCTTCTTCTATACACGCTGATAAGATAGATCATTGGACCATGGAGAATAGGACTATTATTTGCCTAACATCAGATGCTTCCGAGAAAGGGACTCCTCTGACCATGCAAACTTTTCTACTGGCCACATCTGATGATGATTAAACTGGGTCCTGCTCTGTAACTTCTAACTCCTACAATTTCTAACTTTGGCGATGTACCTACTAATGAAAAAATTACTCATACAAGAATATCTAAAAAATCTTTCCAAACTATATCACTTAACACTGTAACAATGAAACAAGGGATTCAAACGTCACTTTTCTTCACATCTGTTTCTCCGCTTGTGTAATGTGCAATTTCTTTATCACACTATCTAGAGTAACAATAAAATAGTTTTATCGCACAGTTAAATTAATCAGTTTGAAAGGATAATTAAATATAAGTAATACGCTAACAGAATACCTGTATCAGCTCCTGTATACTGTAATGAGTTGCAAACGGATGATACCACTGATATTTTACATTCTAATAAGCTTCTCTTGCAAACACGGCATGTCTAGGCTCTTTTACAGGCCGATCTTTTA